>NC_079191.1:256536347-256841947 GCF_029499605.1 Hyla sarda | reverse complement strand
ATTTACTTTGGGCAACAATCTATGGGGATCCTTGTTCTTATTTTTGCATAACCATATTTCACTGTAGCAGCTTGAGCCTACATCAGACCCTCCTTTCCTTGCTTCTGTGGTTATTGAGTTGTATCTCAGATTATATACCTTCTGCATATTTTAAATGGATTTTAGATGTTTGTCTTTTGTGCACTTATGCACTAATAAAATTTTATATTTTTGACCTTATGAACTAAGGACGCTATATGGCTGGCCAGGAACCGCCTCATCTTCAACAGGGAGGACATGTCCATCTGGGACTGCTGCAGGCTGATCCACAGCTTGCTTAGGGACTATTCCATCTTGGACCGTCAGGACCCCCACATGTTTGTCCCTCTGATCTGCCCCTCCCTTTCCCTATAGATCCCAAGCCCCTCCCTGATCACAGACTGTAATCTATTGTTAGTTTCTTTTATAATGAGTGATGGAGCCGAATGTTAGTGCAGCATGTGGTACAGTGTATAGTTTAGGGAACCTGTGCTGTATATTGCACTGTCATGCTATGTAGGATTGTAATTTATTGTATGATTTGTAATAACGACTGAATGGTCACCCACACTCTTTCAATAAGTCTCACAACTCAGTAGGGACTCATTAGAGTTATAAGTTGAACTTGATGGACTCTGGTCTTTTTTCAACCTTATGAACTATGTTACTATGTTACAAGGGATTTAAAGGAAAACAGTCAGCCTGTTCACCCACACTACACCTAATTCACTGGGTTATAGTGTGAGTGAACAGGAGTCTGTTGAGGGGTCACTTACTAACATACGTACCTTAGGTCCGGAGTTATGTCCCACCCAAGATCCTCTTCTATCTTCACTGAATTGCGCACTGGAGGCAGGCCTCGTCGGCTGTATTTGCATATTCATCTGCGCTGGTCTCCTCGTTCTAGTGCTGGTCATGTGAGCACTCAGCCGGCACATGCGCTCACGTGACCAGCACTAGGACGTGCAGACCAGAGCCGATGAATATGCAAATACAGCCAACAGGGCCAGCCTCCAGTGCGCATTTGAGTGGTACATAAGGTATGTATGTTAGTAAGTGACCCCTCAACGGGCTCCTGTTCACACACACTATAACCCGGTATATTGGGTTTAGTCTGGGTAAACAGGATGACCATTTTCCTTTAACTCTTTCTGGATTTTTCATTTCTCAGCCAGCTTTACCTGGATGAGATATGCACTTCCTTAAACCTGGTATCCACATACAACAGGTGGGAAAATATAGCAATCCCTAACATCCATTTCTATCACTGTCTCACAAACGTTATATTTAGGGAATCTACAGGGCCTAAGATGCAAGACTTGACTTTCCATTTATCTGTGTAATATATTGGTGCATGCTGCTCTAATGTTATCCAGCTGATCACCAGTACTCTACATTTGCTGGATTGTATTCACTCAATGCCATCAGTCCATTTCAGCAGTGAAGCTCTGCTCTCTTGAGAATATGGAGATGAAACATTAGGCTGAATAAGCCTTGGGCCTGCTGTAAAAGTGGCCATTAAACATTGTTTCTTTCTTGTGCTGTTTAATAAATTAGTGTGATGGGGTTTACTGTATACTGCATAAGAAGCCCTTTACATCTAGGTATTTTGCAGCTGAACACCAGAGCAAATAGATGCCAGGTTTCCTCAGGTACCCATTATAATAACACCATATATTGCTATTCTGACTCTTTTTCAACCTATCTGCCAAGCTGAAGATAATGAAATGCACCTGGAAATTTTTTAAACCCTTCTACTTTATTCACATTTTGTTATTTTGTGGCTTTGTGCTAAGATAACATTAAAAATGTTCATCATTCTGCACTCAATACCGCATAATGAGAATGTATATGTTACGCCGAGCGCTCCGGGTTCCCGCTCCTCCCCGGAGCGCTCGCTTCACCTCCTCCGCTGCAGCGCCCCGGTCACGTCCTCTGACCCGGGGCGCTGCGATCCTGCTGCTAGCCGGGATGCGATTCGCGATGCGGGTAGCGCCCGCTCGCGATGCGCACCCCGGCTCTCCTACCTGACTCGCTCCCCGTCTGTTCTGTCCCGGCGCGCGCGGCCCCGCTCCCTAGGGCGCGCGCGCGCCGGGTCTCTGCGATTTAAAGGGCCACTGCGCCGCTGATTGGCGCAGTGGTTCCAATTAGAGTTATCACCTGTGCACTCCCTATATTACCTCACTTCCCTTGCACTCCCTTGCCGGATCTTGTTGCCTTAGTGCCAGTGAAAGCGTTCCTTGAGTGTCCCTTGCCAGTGTTTCCAGACCTTCTGCCGTTGCCCCTGACTACGATCCTTGCTGCCTGCCCCGACCTTCTGCTACGTCCGACCTTGCTTCTGCCTACTCCCTTGTACCGCGCCTATCTTCAGCAGCCAGAGAGGTGAGCCGTTGCTAGTGGATACGACCTGGTCACTACCGCCGCAGCAAGACCATCCCGCTTTGCGGCGGGCTCTGGTGAAAACCAGTAGTGGCTTAGAACCGGTCCACTAGCACGGTCCACGCCAATCCCTCTCTGGCACAGAGGGTCCACTACCTGCCAGCCGGCATCGTGACAGTAGATCCGGCCATGGATCCCGCTGAAGTTCCTCTGCCAGTTGTCGCTGACCTCACCACGGTGGTCGCCCAGCAGTCACAACAGATTGCGCAACAAGGCCAACAGCTGTCTCAACTGACCGTTATGCTACAACAGTTGCTACCACAGCTTCAGCAGTCATCTCCTCCGCCAGCTCCTGCACCTCCTCCGCAGCGAGTGGCCGCTCCTGGGATACGCTTATCCTTGCCGGATAAGTTTGATGGGGACTCTAAGTTTTGCCGTGGCTTCCTTTCCCAATGTTCCCTGCATCTGGAGATGATGTCGGACCTGTTTCCCACTGAAAGGTCTAAGGTGGCTTTCGTAGTCAGTCTTCTGTCCGGAAAAGCCCTGTCATGGGCCACACCGCTCTGGGACCGCAATGACCCCGTCACTGCCTCAGTACACTCCTTCTTCTCGGAAATCCGAAGTGTCTTTGAGGAACCTGCCCGAGCCTCTTCTGCTGAGACTGCCCTGTTGAACCTGGTCCAGGGTAATTCTTCCGTTGGCGAGTATGCCGTACAATTCCGTACACTTGCTTCAGAATTGTCCTGGAATAATGAGGCCCTCTGCGCGACCTTCAAAAAGGGTCTATCCAGCAACATTAAAGATGTTCTGGCCGCACGAGAAATTCCTGCTAATCTACATGAACTTATTCACCTAGCCACTCGCATTGACATGCGTTTTTCTGAAAGGCGTCAGGAACTCCGCCAAGATATGGACTCTGTTCGCACGAGGCGTTTCGTCTCCTCGGCTCCTCTCTCCTCTGGTCCCCTGCAATCTGTTCCTGTGCCTCCCGCCGTGGAGGCTATGCAGGTCGACCGGTCTCGCCTGACACCTCAAGAGAGGACACGACGCCGTATGGAGAACCTCTGCCTGTACTGTGCTAGTACCGAACACTTCCTGAGGGATTGTCCTATCCGTCCTCCCCGCCTGGAAAGACGTACGCTGACTCCGCACAAACGTGAGACAGTCCTTGATGTCTACTCTGCTTCTCCACGTCTTACTGTGCCTGTGCGGATGTCTGCTTCTGCCTTCTCCTTCTCTACAGTGGCCTTCTTGGACTCTGGTTCTGCAGGAAATTTTATTTTGGCCTCTCTCGTCAACAGGTTCAACATCCCAGTGACCAGTCTCGCCAGACCCCTCTACATCAATTGTGTAAATAATGAAAGATTGGACTGTACCATACGTTTCCGCACGGAGCCCCTTCTTATGAGCATCGGATCTCATCATGAGAGGATTGAACTTTTGGTCCTCCCCAATTGCACCTCGGAGATTCTCCTTGGACTTCCCTGGCTTCAACTTCATTCCCCAACCCTGGATTGGTCCACTGGGGAGATCAAGAGTTGGGGGTCCTCTTGTTCCAAGAACTGTCTAAAACCGGTTCCCAGTAACCCTTGCCGTAACTCTGTGGTTCCTCCAGTAACCGGTCTCCCCAAGGCCTATATGGACTTCGCGGATGTTTTCTGCAAAAAACAAGCTGAGACTCTACCTCCTCACAGGCCTTATGATTGCCCTATCGACCTCCTCCCGGGTACTACTCCACCCCGGGGCAGAATTTATCCTCTCTCTGCCCCAGAGACTCTTGCCATGTCCGAATACGTCCAGGAGAATCTAAAAAGGGGCTTTATCCGTAAATCCTCCTCTCCTGCCGGAGCCGGATTTTTCTTTGTCTCCAAAAAAGATGGCTCCCTACGTCCTTGCATTGACTACCGCGGTCTTAATAAAATCACGGTTAAGAACCGCTACCCCTTACCCCTCATCTCTGAACTCTTTGATCGCCTCCAAGGTGCCCACATCTTCACTAAATTGGACTTAAGAGGCGCCTATAACCTCATCCGCATCAGAGAGGGGGACGAGTGGAAAACGGCATTTAACACCAGAGATGGACACTTTGAGTATCTGGTCATGCCCTTTGGACTGTGCAATGCCCCTGCCGTCTTCCAAGACTTTGTCAATGAAATTTTTCGTGATCTATTATACTCCTGTGTTGTGGTATATCTGGACGATATCCTAATTTTTTCTGCCAATCTAGAGGAACACCGCCGGCATGTCCGTATGGTTCTTCAGAGACTTCGTGACAACCAACTCTATGCCAAAATTGAGAAATGTCTGTTTGAATGCCAATCTCTTCCTTTTCTAGGATATTTGGTCTCTGGCCAGGGACTACAGATGGATCCAGACAAACTCTCTGCCGTCTTAAATTGGCCACGCCCCTCCGGACTCCGTGCTATCCAACGCTTTTTGGGGTTCGCCAATTATTACAGGCAATTTATTCCACATTTTTCTACCATTGTGGCTCCTATCGTGGCTTTAACCAAGAAAAATGCTGATCCCAAGTCCTGGCCTCCTCAAGCAGAAGACTCCTTTAAACAACTCAAGTCTGCCTTTTCTTCGGCTCCCGTGCTCTCCAGACCTGACCCTTCCAAACCCTTCCTATTGGAGGTTGATGCCTCCTCAGTAGGAGCTGGAGCTGTTCTTCTACAAAAAAATCCTTCCGGGCATGCTGTCACTTGTGGTTTTTTCTCTAGGACCTTCTCTCCAGCGGAGAGGAACTACTCCATCGGGGATCGGGAACTTCTAGCCATTAAATTAGCACTTGAGGAATGGAGGCATCTGCTGGAGGGATCAAGATTTCCTGTTATTATCTACACCGACCACAAGAACCTCTCCTACCTCCAGTCGGCCCAACGGCTGAATCCTCGCCAGGCCCGGTGGTCTCTGTTCTTTGCCCGATTTAATTTTGAGATTCACTTTCGTCCTGCCGATAAGAACATTAGAGCCGATGCTCTCTCTCGTTCCTCGGATGCCTCAGAAGTTGATCTCCCTCCGCAACACATCATTCCACCTGACTGCCTGATCTCCACTTCTCCTGCCTCCATCAGACAGACTCCTCCAGGAAAGACCTTTGTTTCTCCACGCCAACGCCTCGGAATCCTCAAATGGGGTCACTCCTCCCATCTCGCAGGTCATGCGGGCATCAAGAAATCTGTGCAACTCATCTCCCGCTTCTATTGGTGGCCAACTCTGGAGACGGATGTTGGGGACTTTGTGCGAGCCTGCACTATCTGTGCCCGGGATAAGACTCCTCGCCAGAAGCCCGCTGGTTTTCTTCATCCTCTGCCTGTCCCCGAACAGCCTTGGTCTCTGATTGGTATGGATTTTATTACTGATTTACCCCCTTCCCGTGGCAACACCGTTATTTGGGTGGTCGTTGATCGATTCTCCAAAATGGCACATTTCATTCCTCTTCCTGGTCTTCCTTCTGCGCCTCAGTTGGCTAAACAATTTTTTGTACACATTTTTCGTCTTCACGGGTTGCCTACGCAGATTGTCTCGGATAGAGGGGTCCAATTCGTGTCTAAATTCTGGAGAGCTCTCTGTAAACAACTCAAGATTAAATTAAATTTTTCCTCTGCATATCATCCCCAGTCCAATGGACAAGTAGAAAGAATTAACCAGATCCTGGGTGATTATTTGCGACATTTTGTTTCCTCCCGCCAGGATGACTGGGCAGATCTCCTTCCATGGGCCGAATTCTCGTATAACTTCAGGGTCTCTGAATCTTCCTCCAAATCCCCATTTTTCGTGGTGTACGGCCGTCACCCTCTTCCCCCCCTCCCTACCCCCTTGCCCTCTGGTCTGCCCGCTGTGGATGAAATTTCTCGTGACCTTTCCATTATATGGAGAGAGACCCAAAATTCTCTCTTACAGGCTTCTTCACGCATGAAGAGGTTCGCGGATAAGAAAAGAAGAGCTCCCCCCGTTTTTTCCCCTGGAGACAAGGTATGGCTCTCCGCTAAATATGTCCGCTTCCGTGTCCCTAGCTACAAGTTGGGACCACGCTATCTTGGTCCTTTCAAAATTCTGTGTCAAATTAATCCTGTCTCTTATAAACTTCTTCTTCCTCCTTCTCTTCGTATCCCTAATGCCTTTCACGTCTCTCTTCTCAAACCACTCATCCTCAACCGTTTTTCTCCCAAATCTGTTCCTCCCACTCCTGTTTCCGGCTCCTCGGACGTCTTCTCGGTCAAGGAGATTTTGGCTGCCAAAAAGGTCAGAGGAAAAAATTTTTTTTTAGTAGACTGGGAGGGTTGTGGTCCTGAAGAGAGATCCTGGGAACCTGAGGACAACATCCTTGACAAAAGTCTGCTCCTCAGGTTCTCAGGCTCCAAGAAGAGGGGGAGACCCAAGGGGGGGGGTACTGTTACGCCGAGCGCTCCGGGTTCCCGCTCCTCCCCGGAGCGCTCGCTTCACCTCCTCCGCTGCAGCGCCCCGGTCACGTCCTCTGACCCGGGGCGCTGCGATCCTGCTGCTAGCCGGGATGCGATTCGCGATGCGGGTAGCGCCCGCTCGCGATGCGCACCCCGGCTCTCCTACCTGACTCGCTCCCCGTCTGTTCTGTCCCGGCGCGCGCGGCCCCGCTCCCTAGGGCGCGCGCGCGCCGGGTCTCTGCGATTTAAAGGGCCACTGCGCCGCTGATTGGCGCAGTGGTTCCAATTAGAGTTATCACCTGTGCACTCCCTATATTACCTCACTTCCCTTGCACTCCCTTGCCGGATCTTGTTGCCTTAGTGCCAGTGAAAGCGTTCCTTGAGTGTCCCTTGCCAGTGTTTCCAGACCTTCTGCCGTTGCCCCTGACTACGATCCTTGCTGCCTGCCCCGACCTTCTGCTACGTCCGACCTTGCTTCTGCCTACTCCCTTGTACCGCGCCTATCTTCAGCAGCCAGAGAGGTGAGCCGTTGCTAGTGGATACGACCTGGTCACTACCGCCGCAGCAAGACCATCCCGCTTTGCGGCGGGCTCTGGTGAAAACCAGTAGTGGCTTAGAACCGGTCCACTAGCACGGTCCACGCCAATCCCTCTCTGGCACAGAGGGTCCACTACCTGCCAGCCGGCATCGTGACAGTATATACAGTGGTTCCCCGACATACGATGGCCCGATATATGATGGCGTCTCAGAGCCCATCATATGTTGAAGGCAGCATCAACTTACAATGCTTCTATGTGTAAGGGCGATCGCAAAAACGGCTCAGGAGACAGCAACCAGTGTATGGCGCAGGCTCTTGACTTGAGCCTGCACCACACTGGCTGGAGCCCAGCTGATTCCTGTAGATGAGGGCCGCCGTTAATAGCCAACATGCGGCGATCGTTGCGGACAGCTATTAACTCTCTAACCAGTCCCTGCTGGTCCAGTGGGGTGGATCGCACGGCTCTTTATTTGATTGAGCCTGGCTTGACCAGGCTCAACCAAATGAGCACAGATCAATGGAGTTCTATGGAACTCCAATGATCTGTATGAGGAATATATTGATTCCTCCTAAAAGTCCCCTAAGGGGACTAATAAAGTGTAAAAAAAAAAAAAAAAAAAAAAAGGTGAATCAAAGTTTTAAATACACACATTAACCCCTTCCATATTAAAAGTTTAAATCACCCCCCTTTTCCCAAATTCCTTATAAAAAAATATGTAAACATAATAAAAATAAACATGTGGTATCGCTGTGTGTGCAAATATCCTAACTATAACCCCTTAAAGGGGTATTCCGCCCCTGGCATCTTATCCCCTATCCAAAGGATAGGGGATAAGATGTCAGATCGCCGGGGTCCTGCTGCTGGGGACCTCGGGGATCGCCGCTGCGGCACCCCGCCATCATTACTGCACAGAGTGAGATCGCGCTGTGCGTAATGACGGGCGATACAGGGGCCGGAGCAGCGTGACGTCATGGCTCCGCCCCTCATTACATCCTGGCCCGTCCCCTTAATACAAGTCTATGGCAGGGGGCGTGACGACCGCCACGCCCCCTTCCCATAGACTTGTATTGATGGGGGCGGACCGTGACGTCACGAGGGGCGGAGCCGTGACGTAACGATGCTCCGGCCCCTGTACTGCCCGTCATTACATGCAGAACGATCTCGCTCTGTGCTGTAATGATAGCGGGGTGCGGCAGCAGCGATCCCCGGGGTCCCCAGCAGCAGGACCCCGGCGATCTGACATCTTATCCCCTATCCTTTGGATAGGGGGTAAGATGTCTAGGGGCGGAATACCCTTTTAAGGACCAAGCCTATTATGACCTTAAGGACCAGTGCATTTTTTGCAAATCTTACCACTGTCACTTTAAGCATTAATAACTCTGGGATGCTTGTACTTATGAATTTGATTCAGAGATAGTTTTTTCATGACATCTTCTACTTTATGTTAGTGATAAATTTTCGGTGATACTTGCATAATTTCTTGGTGAAAAACTCCAAAATTTCATGAAAATTTTTACAATTTAGCATTTTTCTAACTTTGAAACTCTCTGCTTGTAAGGAAAATGGACATTGCAAATAAATTATATATTGATTCAAATATACAATATGTCTACTTTATGTTGGCATCATAAAGTTGACATGTTTTAACTTCTTGAAGACATTAGAGGGCTTAAAAATTCAGCAGCAATTTTCCACGAAAATGTCAAAATCATAATTTTTTTAGGGACCAGTTCAGTTTTGAAGGGAATTTGAGGGTCTTTATGTACAAAATACCCAATAATGGACCCCATTATGAAAATTGCACCCCTCAAAGTATTCAAAATGACATTCAGAAAGTGTTTCACTTCAGGTGTTTCACAGGAATAGCAGCAAAGTGGGGGAGAAAATTCTAAATCTTCATTTTTTACACTAACATTTAGACCCATTTTTTTTTTTTCATTTTTACAAAGGGTAAAATGAGAAAAAGCTACCAAAATGTGTAACCTAATTTCTTTTGATGTGGATGTCAAGTGCTCTGCAAGTGAACTACAGGGCTCAGAAGGGAAGGAGCAACAAATGGCATTTTGGAGAGCGAATTTTGCTGAAATGGTTTTTGGGGAGCATTTCACATTTAGAAAGCCCCCATGATACCAGAACAGCATGGCTACGATTTGGGAAACTACACACCTCAAGGAATGTAACAAGGGGTATAGTGAGCCTTAGTGAGCCTTAACACCCCACAGGTGATTGACAACATTTGTGAGACGGGAAAATGAAAATTTTTATTTTTTTCAGTAAAATGCTGGTGTTGCCCCAAAATTTTCATTTTCACAAAGAGTAATAGAAGAACATTTTTCCCAAAATTTTTAACCCCATTTCTCTCAAATAACGAACTATCTCATATGTGGATGTAAAGTGCTCTGTGGGTGCACTAGAGGGCTCAAAAGGGAAGGAGCGACAATGGGATTTTGGAGAGCAAATTTTGATGAAATGGTTTTTGGGGGGCATGTCACATTTGGAAAGCCCCCATGGTGCCAGAACAGCAAAAGAAAACACTATTTGGGAAACTACACCCCTCAAGGAACGTAACAAGGGGTATAGTGAACCTTAACCCCTTAAGGACTCATGAAAATCATGACTCTTTTATATTTTCATCCACAGACTAGTAGGGGGCTTGTTTTTTTTTGCGACCAGTTGTCCTTTGTAATGACATCACTCATTTTACCATAAAATGTATGGCGCAACCCAAAAAATACCATTTGTGTGGGGAAATTGATAAGAAAACCGCAGTTTTGCAAATATTGGAAGGTTTTGTTTTCATGCTGTACACTTTATGGTAAAATAGACATGTTTTCTTTATTCTGTGGGTCAATACAATTAAAATGATACTATTATTGTTCCGATTGAAAAAAATTGCTAACTATTTAACCAAATTAGTGCGTTTAAAATCCCTCTATTTTGCTGACCTATAACTTTTTTATTTTTCCATATATGCGGCCATATAAGGGCTGCTTTTTTGCGCCGTGACCTGTACTTTTTTTTATACCACATTTGCATATATAAAACTTTTAATACATTTTTTATAATTTTTTTTGTGAATAAAATTTTATTTAAAAAAACAGCAATTTTGAGGTGGCGTGGCAAGGCACCGTGGATTATGGCCGCTCTGTGCTAGAGCTCCTGCACCATGAGGCCACCCTTTTCATGCACTGACCGCAGCCTGATCTATGGGGAAGTCCTCCCATAAATCCTCAAGAAGAACCTCCATTGCCCTGGACCAGTTGCCGGTGTCGGGTGGCATCCAGAGGTACCTGAGGCCTCCTCCAGCACCCGGACCCGCCGGCCAGGGCGCCATCTTGGGTCACGCTTCTGGGCTGCATTCCCGTGCAGGACCAGCTTCGGCATGTCAGGAGTCCCTCGCTGCCGCCACACCACTAACAGACACTCCGGTGACCTCTGGAGCCCCCTGCCTCTGTATCCCCGGAGCTCCAGGTGACTTCCGGTCCGCCGCAGAGACCGGAAGTGAAGCAGCTGCCTCGGACGGTGATCCAGGAGGGCCCGACGTGGACCCTGGAGGCCGCACAGCACAGCCACCCGCTTCAGGTACAGGACAGAGTCCCTCTGGTACCACAGCCCTCTTCTCCTACCACTGCTGCACTTGCTGGAGCTTCCGCTCACCCTCCTCTTCTGCCTCCGGCTCCTTTGTGTCTTCCCCATAGGGGGTCTGCGGATGTTCTCCACTCCTCCTGGGCCGCTGCTGTACGGGGGACCCTCTCATCACCCCCCCCCCACATCGGGATTGCCTGTCTCCCCTGCTGCCCTGGACTCCCTCATCTCCCCTCTGGGCCAACAGCCTACCCCACAGGCCCAGTCCCCTGCAATCTCCATCCCACCCTCCCCTGTCCCTGGATCCTCCTGGGCCTCTCCTCCTGTCTGCACACCCCTGCTTCTGCACCCAAACCTCCCAGGGGTGTGCCCTCTGCCCCGCAGCCCTGCACCCTTGAAGGCACCTATGTTGTCAGCACCTGGCTATAGGGCTACGGCACCTGGCTGGGACATCCGCCTGGGACACCTCTCCCGATGTTGAGCTGGAGTGCTCTGGGCTCCCAGCCCCCACGCCACCGCCCTTTGACTTCAGCCAGCTTTTATCCCAAATTTCTTCCAAGGAAGACTTTCGCTCCTTAATTGCTGAAGTTAAGGAAGCCTGTCATGCTGAAATCGCCTCCATTCACCAAGACCTGCAGCATGTTTCGGACAGGTTTGAAAATTTTGAAGAAGTCCACGATTCTACTAGGGCATACATCGCCCAGGTCCAATCTACAGTCGCCTCGCAATCAGAGTTCCTCACAGATATGTACAACCACGTTGAGGATTTGGATAATAGGGGGCGCCGGAACAATATCGGGGTGCGGGGCCTTCCTGAAGCTAACTGGGATGAAGACCTGCACGCCACTTTGGAAGCTATTTTCAACCTTCTCTTGGATGAGCCCCCCGTCCCACAAGATCAAACTGGATAGGGCTCATCGAGCCCTTCCAACTCAAAGAGGCTATCATGGCCAAAGCCCGATCTCGACAGAACTTCAACTTTGACGTTGCTCCTCTTCAGCTGTACCAGGACCTCTCCTGGATCACTCTCTGGAAGAGACGCCTGCTTCAGCCCCTCCTGGCAGTCCTTTGGGATCATGAAATTCCCTACCGCTGGAGCTTTCCCTTTGCCCTGCAAGCCCGTAAAGATGGACGCTTTGCTGTTTTGCGTTCACACTCTGACATCCCAGCCTTCTGCTCCACCCTGGACATTCCCCCTCCTCAAGTCCTGGACTCTCTCCCCCAACCCCACCTCTTCCTCCTGTGTGGCAACCGGTCCACAATCGGCGGTCCGGAGGGTCCAAGAAAACAATACCCGCGGGACACCATGGTCCCCCTCCCGCACCACCTTGAGATGGGGTCTGGGATCCATGCAGTTCCTCTTCTAATACCTGTGGGACTTAGTTTCTACTCTTGGGACGCATTCCCCTTGTCCGGGTTTTGCATTTATTGAATTTTTCTTCTTATTGTAGCCTGTGTTTTCTATGGCGGTCATTTTTTACCTGCTATTTTTGGCATGGCCTCATGTTTTTTTTTAAAACGCTGCCAGTGTGTGTTCCGTTACCTGCTTTGCGATCGTTCCAATCGGCCATCTTTCATTTCATCTGGGATGGCAAGAGGCATCGCCTGCCGATGTCAGTTATGTTGGCAAGTGGACACATGGGGAGCCTGTCGGTACCTGATGTAGCATTACTGTGCTGCCCACTTGCGCCATTTGGCCTTGTGGTCCTCCTATCATGCCTATAGCCGTTGGATGGAGCTTGAGAAATTGTGGTTAGCACCGGTCCAGGACCTGTGGGGTGTAAATGCTCACTTCACCCCTTATTACATTTTGTGAGAGGTGTAGTTTCCCAAATGTGGTCACATGTTGGGGGGTCAACTGTTCTGGCACCATGGGGGCTTTGTAAACACACATGGCCTTCAATTCCAGCCAAATTGTCTGTCCAAAAAAAATTTTGCTCCTTCCCTTCTGAGCCCTGTAGTGCGCTTAACATCCACATATGGGGTATTTCCTTACTCAGAAGAAATGTTAAGCGCAAATATTAGGGGCTTTTTTCTTTTACTCCTTGTAAAAAAGAAAAATTTTGGGTAGCGAAAATCGAATTTTTAGGGGAAGAGGAAGCAGAGGGGCGTTAATCCTCTTCTTCATCGACGTCCGGACAGTCCAAGATCCATTCAAAAGACCTGTGGTTTTCAATCAGGGTGCCTACAACTGTTGCATTAGTTGCAGATTGATCTCTCTCCCACCGAGCAATCGCTCCACCCATTGAAGCAGACAGGCTCCCTGTCATCAGCTGACTAGTGAGTCAGGTCTCGGCCGCATGGCAACCTGTGAAAAATCTGAGACAACAGTCATTTTGTATGCTATTAAAAATAAGTATTGGGGTTAAAATCACATAAGAATTGTGAGAAAACCATCACACACAGGTACAGACACCATATTATGAACTACACTAACTTTACAGCCCCTGTAGCATAGTCATATAAAAAAAATTCCTGGAATACCCCTTTAACACAGTGTTTCACAACCAGTGTGCCTCCAGCTATTGCAAAAATACAACTCCCAGCATGTATGGTCTCTCCCAGTGCATGCTGGGAGTTGTAAATAACAAACTCAGTGTTTCGCAACCAGTGTGCCTTCAGCTGTTGCAAAACTAAAACTCTCACCATGCACTGACAGCCGAAGAGCATGCTGGGAGTTGTAGTTATGCAACAGCTGGAGGCACACTACTACAACTCCCAGCATGCCCTTTGGCTGTCCTTGCATGTTGGGAGTTGTAATTATGCAACAGCGGGAGGCACACTTTTTCATAGACAAAAATGTGCATCCAGCTATTGCAAAACTACAACTCCCAGCATGCCCAAACAGCCAAAGGACATGCTGGGAGTTGTAATTGTGCCTCCAGCTGTTGCAAAACTACAACTCTCAGCATGCCTTTTGGCTGGGCATCCTGGGAGTTGTTGCTAAGCAACAGCAGGAGGCAAACAGGCCTCACCTCCTGCTGTATCCTGCCACCACCGCTCCTGCCTTCTCCGCTGCCGCCTGAAGGGACCCCCACCGACCTCTGGAAAGGTAAGAGACCTCCGCCTGTCCTGATCGCTGCCCCGATCACTGCCCAGCAGGATAGTGATCGTATGGCAACCGTGCCACCTCACTCCTGCTGGGCAAGGGTGATTGATGCTGTCTCGGACAGCATCAATTAACCTTTTCTTCTGGGTCACCGGAGACCCGATTGATCCGGAATTGCCGCAAATCGCCAGGCTGTTCCCCCAGGGCTTTGCACGGGATGCCTGCTGAACAATTTCAGCAGGCAGCCTGTTCCGTCCCCCCCCCCCCCCCCGATTACTGGCAGGGAATGGAAATGCCTAGATCGTACAGGTATGCCCTTGGTCCTTAAGCCAACAGGACGCGAGGGTGTACCTGTACACCCTTGCTACTTGTGAGGTTAAGAATATAATGTTAATTAAACCGCACAGTCAATGGCATATACATTTAAAAAAAACAAGGTCCAAAAGTGTGTATTTTTGGTCACTTTGTATACCCTAAAATGTATTTACATAAAGCTATCAAAAACAAAAATGGTACAGATAAAAACTACAGATCACGGCGCATAAAAATGAGCCCTCACACATCCCTGTATACGTAAAAATAAAAATAAGTTATAGGGTCAGAAGAGGACATTTTTAAACAAACTAATTTTCATGCAAACAGTTAAAAAATGTTAACAAAAGAAAAACAAAATCAAACCTATATAAGTTGGGATCATTTTAATCTTATGGACCTACACACACTCAACATACAATGGTCGTCCTGGAACCAATTACCAGTTTTCCATAGAGATATGGGTCGGCATTTATCATTGTAGTGTAACTGAAGCATATTTCTACACCTTTTTTTGTGTGCCGGTGATGTGTACGAGCACCACATTTATTAAATGGTCGCAGGGCATTTGATAAATTTTGTGCAGGTCACATTTTCTGAAATTTCTCTCTTCGCATACACCAAAAAGCTAAGCTTAGTCTGGGCTGGTGTAGTTTTAGAGACTTTTCAGTGGCTTTGCGCCTTTTCTGTGCCTTTTCACAAAAAGATGCAGTTGATAAACCCTTCCATATCATGTGTATTGCCAAAATCAGTGGATTGCAACTCAAAATCAGCAGAAATGTGTAAACCAAAAGGCACAAATAAACACTTCTTGCGCCTTTTTTGTGCCTTTTCTAAACACAAAAAACAGTCAATGATAAATGTCGGCCATGTACTCAACAAACAATGGTTCCGGGGCTCCAGAACCAATTACCAGTTTTCCATAGACATATGTACTCAATATATGATGTTTTCAACATACAATAATCCTCCTGGAACCAATTAATATCGCATGTTGAGGGACCGCTGTATAGAATTTTAGAATTTTTTTTAATTAAAAATAAAAAACTAAAGTTTCACATGGACATAAGTATTTGGACCCTTTGGTATGAATAGAGATGAGCAAAGTTACAGTGATTAAATTCGTCACGAACTTCTCAGCTCGGCAGTTGCTGACTTTGGCTTGCATAAATTAGTTCAGCTTTCAGGTGCTCCGGAGGCTGGAAAAGGTGGATACAGTGCTAGAAGAGAGTCGAATTAGTGTAACTTCGCTCATCTCTAGGTATGACACTTGAAATATAGCTCTGGGGCATCTTATTTCTCTTGATCATCTCTGAGATGTTGCTACACCTTGATCAGAGTCACTTGTGGTAAATTCAGATGACTCTACGGGATTTGGAAAGACACAGCCCTGTCTATATAAGGTCTCGCAGCTGACAATGCATATCAGAGCAAAAACCAAGCAATGAGGTAGAAATAACTGCCAGTCAGGCCCGTCGCTACAGGACAGGCAAACCAAGCAATTGCTTGGGGCCCCGAGCTGGCCAGGGGCCCAGATCAGAGCCAGTGCTTGCCCTTCCTGTAGCGACAGGGCAATTCCCCCCATCACTATTAAGGACATCCCTGTGTGCCGAAAGATGTTTTTGGGACACAGGGAATCCCCCGTTAACTCTCTGTGGCCCCACGTTAAGTTTAAAAACGCAGGGGCCGCCTGTGATAGCGCACGTCGGGACGTCACTGACATCCCGTGTGTGCGTCCATAGCAACGGAGGCGCAGAAGACCGCAGCATCGAGAAGGAGGAAGACGTGCGCTGGCCAGCTTGGTAAGTGACCAGCGGGACGTCATCTTCGGTGTTCCGACCACCGCTTCTTCAGTCCAGGAACTAATGCTATAGCTGGACCAGAGGAGCGTTGGTCAGAGCACCGAAGTGGGGCAGTACACAGACATACAGCCTCCAGCCATACACTGTATGGCTGGAGGCTGTATGTCTGTGGGGAACACTGCCTACCATATGTGAGGGAACACTGCCAGCCTAATGTGGAGGAACACTGCCTACCTAATGTGGGGGAACACTGCCTACCTAATGTGAGGGGACACTGCCTACCTAATGTGGGCGAACACTGCCAGCCTAATGTGGGGGAACACTGCCAGCCTAATGTAGAGGAACACTGCCAGCCTAATGTGGGGGAACACTGCCTACCTAATGTGGGAGAACACTGCCAGCCTAATGTGGGGGAACACTGCCAGCCTAATGTGGGGGAACACTGCCAGCCTAATGTGGGGGAACACTGCTGCCTAATGTGGGGGAACACTGCCTACCTAATGTGGGGGAACACTGCCAGCCTAATGTGGGGGAACACTGCCAGCCTAATGTGGGGGAAACACTGCCAGCCTAATGTGGGGGAAACACTGCAAGCCTAATGTGAGGGAACACTGCCTACCTAATGTGGGGGGAACACTGCCAACCTAATGCGGAGAGAACTATGCTTTACCTAATGTGGGGGAACACTGCCAGTCTAATGTAGGGAGAACTATGCTGCACCTAATTTGGGGGGGGGGGGGGACACTGCCAACCTAATGTGGGGAGAACTATGCTGCACCAAATGTGGGGGGAACACTGCCAGCCTAATGTGGGGAGAACTATGCTGCACCTAATGTGGGGGGAAACTTTGCCAGCCTAATGTGGGGGGAACACTGCCAACCTAATGTGGGGAGAACTATGCTGAACCCAATGTGGGGGGAACACTGCCAACCTAATGTGGGGAGAACTCTGCTGCACCTAATGTGGGGGGAACACTGCCTAACTAATGTGGGGAGAACTATGCTGCACCTAATGTGGGGGGAACACTGCCTACCTAATGTGGGGAGAACTCTGCTGCACCTAATGGGAGGGGAACTCTGCTGCACCTAATGTGGGGGTACTTTGCTGCACCTAATGTGGGGGGTACTCTGCTGCACCTAATATGGGGGCCTCGTATCGACATTCGCTCACGTTGCGCTCCCAGAATTCAAGGACCGGCATTACTACGTCCTGACGCCGGCCCTAGAGTGTAACGTGCGTGAACATAAAGGGGGGGGGGAGGCCTCCATGTCCATTTTGCTTGGGGCCCCCAAATTCCTTCAAACGTCCCTGCTGCCAGTAAAGCTCAGATTCGATTGGGTACAAAAAAATGTTTCTGCCGCACTGAAAGTTCCCAAATGCACAGTGGCCTCCATTATTCCTAAATGAAAGAAGTTTGGAGCAACCAGCAGTAATTGGGAGAGAAGGGCCTTGGTAAAAGAAGTGACCAAGAACCAATAATCACTCTGGCTGAGCTCCAAAGATTCTGCGTGCAGATGGGAGAAACGCTAATCTGGGCTTTTTGGCCTGAAGAAGCCTTTCTTCAGTTAAAGACACATGAAAGCCTGGCTGGAGTTTGCAAAAAAAAGTACCTAAAGAGCTTGCTAAAGTAGTCATGGTGCCCTGGGCTATAATCACACCTATTCAGGCTCTAATAGCGCCTATCTGGACATTGCCTAGCTGTGAGAAATGACATCAGCCCCCGACTGATTTGTTCCATAATACCTAGATAGGCATAATTAGAGCCTGTATAGGTGTGTGATTACATCCCGGGCACCATGACTACTTCAGTAGCCACATGCCCAACTGACTACTTAAAGGGGTACTCCAGTGCTCCAGTGTTTTGAAAATTTTCTTCAGAATGCTCGGAACTGGAGGCTGTGATCGTGACGTCACACCACACCCCCTCTATTCATGTCTATGGGAGGGGGTGTGTCAGCCACCATGCCCTCCCGCAGCACCCGGCGTTTTAAACAAAAACCAGGTTTCTGTGCCAGTGGTCGTGACGTCACGGCCATGTCCCCTCTATTCGTGTCTATGGGAGAGGGCATGGTGGCTGACACACCCCCTACCATAGACATGAATAGAGGGGGTGTGGTGTGATGTCACGATCACGGCCTCCAGTTCCGAGCGGGGTCCCATCATTTGGATAGGGAATAAGATGTCTAGCAGCGGAGTGCCCCTTTAAGCATCATTTACATACTGCGTGTGACATTTATGAAAGTTGTTTTCTCCCCATTTCTAGATGTACCAGCAGACATCCAGGCATGGTAGGACATATGATATAAACCTCCATTATGTGCTGCCACTAGTTATATAGGGTAAAACTTAGTGACAGGTCCCCTTTAACTATTTGTTCATGGGATTTTTTTTTCATTTGAGGCATTGATCCCCTCTCTAACTCCCAACTGTCTCTTAGCTAACTGTGGACCGAACCAATGCACAGTCACTACCTACAATAATGGACCGATCCAATGAACAGGCCCAACTGTCTTTCAGTTAACTGTGGACTGAACTAATATACACTCACTGCCTACAACAGTGGACTGATCCGATACAGCGGCAGAGGACTATCAAGAACAGACATTTTCGAGCTATCACAGAACATACACAAAGACAACGTTCATCCAAGTTGACTTCACTTTGTTCGGTCAACAATAGGGACTTACTAAGAATGCTTGAAGTACCAAGGCTGGGCACTTATGACATCACTGCATCTGTGGTAAACAACACAATGGATAGTGGACAATATATACCGTAATATCCTTCACTGTTTACTAAAGCCCATGGCCTGTGTGACCCTAATATTTGCTACCTGAACCTCAAGGATATAAGGATAGTTTTTACATGGAGCATCTGATTGACAAAGTGTGTTAACTCACACGAAACGGTATCCGTCTCAGCTATCGTCCCCGGTCTGTCCAGCCGTCCCTGTCTGTACTTGTTGTACATCGAAGTAATAAAGAAAGTGGTGAGTGCCACCTATCTATATTTCACTCTGCCTATTATATTCAAAACACGCCAGTCTGTTGTGCTGAGCACCACTAGCGTGATCCTATTCACACACTTGCGTTACTTTTCTCAGTGGGGAATAACATTGATGTGCCGGTCTACTTGCATCTATTGGAGTATTTATAGTCTTTACATGCCTTGCTGGAATAGAGATTGTGAATCTTGTGTGAAAATAGTACAAGTCAGGGATGATAAGGATTTAAAGGGGTACTCCGCACCCCTAGACATCTTATCCCCTATCCAAAGGATAGGGGATAAGATGTCAGATTGCCGGGGTCCCGCTGCTGGGGGCCCCCGGTATCTCGGCTGCCGCACCCACCTGTACGGCTTCCACCTCACACCGGCAACACTGGAGGCTTCGGATCCCGACCACAATGGCGGACGAGCGTGACGTCACGACTCCGCCCTGTGTGACATCATGCCCCGCCCCCTCAATGCAAGTACATGGGAGGGGGCGTGACGGACAGACCTCCAATAGACTTGCATTGAGGGGGCGGGGCGTGACGTCACATGGGGCTGAGCCGTGACAACACGCTCGTCCACCATTGTGGTCGGGATCCGAAGCCTCCAGCATTGCCGGCGTGAGGTGGAAGCCGTACTGGTGGGTGCAGCAGCTGAGATCCCGGGGGCCCCCAGCAGCGGGACCCCGGTGATCTGACATCTTATCCCCTATCCTTTGGATAGGGGATAAGATGTCTAGGGGTGTGGAGCACCCCTTTAAAGGGGTACTCTGATGGAAAACTTTTTTTTTTAAATCAACTGGTGCCGGAAAGTTAAACAGATTTGTAAATTACTTCTATTAAAACATCTTAATCCTTCCAGTACTTATTAGCTGCTGAATACTAAAGAGGAAATTCTTTTCTTTTTGGAATACAGTGCTCTTTGCTGACATCATGACCACAGTGCTCTCTGCTGACATCTCTGTCCATAATAGGAACTGTTCAGAGCAGCATATGTTTTCTATGGGGATTTTCTCCAGTTGTTAAAATGGACATAGGTGTCAGCAGAGAGCACTGTGGTCATGATGTCAGCAGAGAGCTCTGTGTTCCAAAACAGAAAAGAAATTCCTCTGTAGTATTCAGCAGCTAATAAGTACTGGAAAGATTAAGATATTTTAATAGAAGTAATTTACAAATCTGTTTAACTTTCTGGCACCAGTTGATAAAAAAAAAAAAAAAAAAAAAAAGTTTTCTACTGGAGTACCCCTTTAACCAGATTAGCAGCAGAACAAAACCAGAAAACAGGAGAGGCAGCAAGCGGCTCACCTTGGAATATCAAGGTTGAACAAACAAATTTTTTTATTTTCACAAAATAGGGATGGGGAGTTTATGGAACTTTGCACCTGGTACAGAGAATGTTGGAAAATTTTGGCACAAGCCACCTGGTTTGTGCCAAATGTTGTGACTTTATACCAAGGGCACAAAGCATAATATAAACGCAGTCTAAGTCCACCTCTTTTTTTCCATTTTACCTACTTCCAGCAAAATGTTAAATTGTGGGACATTTTAAGCCTGACGCTTATCGCTTTCCAACAGGGGCACAACTATAGGAGGTAACTGGGTCCTCATACAGATGGTTGGGTGAGAACCCGTTACAGATTTTGCACTGGGTCCCAGGAAATTCAAGTGACATTACTGTAAAAGGTGCTTCAAAGGTAGGGTCTCTAGTGCCCAAAGTGGCTCTAGTGCTTGGGGGGCATAAAGGCCTCTTTACCACATACTGAACATGGCACATGGTAGAAGCTAATGGTACATGATAGGTGCCTGGGAGCTTCTAGCTATGCTGCTGCCTTAGGGCCCTTTACACGCAGGATAACAAGTGCTAATGGATTATTCTTGTGACCCATTAAAATCATTACTGTCAGTCGCACATCCCCTGTTTACACACATAATTTAAATGTCCACACAAAAATTCAATTGACCAACGAACGTGCTGAATTGATCGTCGGCTACTCGCTGGCCTTTTTACATGGGAGGATTATTGCCCATGTGAAGGGACCAGGAATGAATTGTCCCAGGAATGAATGGTGTGCACCCAGTACTCCTTTGATTCTCTAAGGCTAAGTTTCTACTTGTTTTTTTGTCCTGCGTTTTTTTGGTTGAAAAAAACGCATGAAAAAATGCCTGAAAAAACGCCACTGCAATATCCTGCGTCTGACGTTTTTTCTGGCGTTTTTTCATTTGTGTGGAAATTGCACATTGGCAGCTTTTTTAGGTACCCAAAATTAGTTGGGTACCAATACAAAAAAAAAAAAAAAAAGGATCCAGTAGTGATGGGAAAAATATGTATTTAACGAAATTTATATATTTTTTTATAACTAAATTGTTATAAATTTTTAATAAATTGTGTGTTTTTGTACATTTTTGTACATTTTTTAGGTAGTACTACTACTCCCAGCATGGAACAGACTGTTCCATGATGGGAGTAGTAGTACCTGTACTAATAGACATGTCGCCCGGGTGTCAGTTGTGACACCCGATATGATCGTCCATAATATAGCAGAGATGTGGAGCGGCTCTATACAGCGCTCGCATCTCTGCTCTGTACTCTGGCCAGTGATGTGAATAGAACATCACTCATTCATATTTTCCACCCAGAGTAGTGATTGGCTGGATGGTTGCAGCCAATCACCGCTCTTAGAGGGAAATATGAATGAGTGAGTGGCCGGCCGGAGTATAATGTAGAGATGCGAGCGCAGGAGAAAGCCGCTCCATCTCTGCAATAGACAGGACGATCGCATCGGGTGTCAGTAGTGATACCCGCTGTGATCTGTTCTTACCTGCAGGTACTACTACTCACAACATGGAGCACCCTTTGCTCCATGCTGGGAACTGTAGTATCTGCATTAATAGACAGATCGTAGCCAATGTAACTTCTGACACCTGTTGCGATCTGTCTATTAATGCAGGTACTACAGCTACCAGCATGGAGCAGAGTGTTCTCCATGTTGGGAGTAGTAGTACCTGCAGTTAAGGAAAGATCACAGCGGATGTCACTCCTGATACCTGCTGTGATCCTCCTGTATAATGTATAGATGCAGCGGACGGCCGCTATTCTATGGTCCCCTGCACGGAAGTATATATACACCTATTCATATTTCCCGCAGAGAGTTGTGATTGGTTGGAACCATTTGGCCAATCACAGCTCTCTGCGGGAAATATGAATAGGTGTATATATACGGCAGTGCAGGGGACCATAGAATAGTGGCCGTCCGCTGCATCTATACATTATACAGGAGGATCACAGCGGGTATCAGGAGTGACATCCGCTGTGATCTTTCCTTAAATGCAGCCGGCCGCATTTATACATTATACAGGAGGATCGCAACGGCCATCTGTCAATTAGTACAGTTACTACTACTCCCATCATGGAACAGTGTGTTCCCGAAAAAAATTTAAAAAATAAAGAAAAAAAGTGAAAAAAACACACACAACACAGTTTTATTATTGTCGGCTACATTTTTAGGTCCCACTTGCACACATAAATTGATCCCTGTTTTAAGAATTAATAAAAATTTGGTTATAAAAAAGATACATTTCGTTAGATACAATTTTTTCCTTCACTACTGTATCTTTTTTTTTTTTTATGGTATAATGGTACCCTACGAAATTTTAAAAAAAGGTATCTCCATCACTTTTTTGGATCGCTAAAGTCCAAAAAAGAATATAAAAAACACTTGCAAAAACGCCAAAGTTAAAACCCACATATAATTTTTCTTGGCATTTTTCACTTCCATAGACTTCTATGGGAGAAGAACGCCACGATTTTGACACAATAATCGCCAGTGGCTCAACATGCTGCGATTTTGGAAAACCGCCAAGGAGCTGAAAAAGGCCAAAAAAGAGTGAAAAAACACCAAAAGGATTATAAAAACGCCAAAGTGAAAAATGGCAAGTGAAATAAGAATTTTGCGATTTCTCATTGATTTACAGCTAACATCTGGCCGCAGCGTTTTTTTTGGCCGAAAAAACGCCATGCGGCAGAATTGGTGTTTTTCTTGGCATCCCCCCTCCCCCCCCCCCCCCCAAAGTAGAAACTTAGCCTAAGAGGCTGCATAGCAGTGGTCTGAAATCCTCACAGAGAATGAATGAAGTGCTGGCCGCATACCCACTAGATAGATTATCATGTAAGCATAACTAACTAAAAGTGGGAATCCATCTAATCTAAAAATAATCCCATACCTGTAGTAGGCCAAATGCTAAACAAAAGATTATTAAGGGATTGTACACACCAGGATTTGCCCTTATGTACTGTATCATGTACAGTGGTCCCTCAACATACGATGGTAATTCGTTCCAAACGACCCATCGTTTGTCGAATCCATCGTATGTTGAGGGATCCGTGCAATGTAAAGTATTGGAAGCTATACTCACCTGTCCCCGCCGCTCCGGACCAGGTCCTCACCGCTCCCGATGCTGTCCCGCTGCTCCGGTGTCTTCTTCGCGATCCTCCGGCTTCTTCCGCATCTTCTGCAGGGTCCGGGCCTTGCTTTCTGGTGACGTTATTACGCTGCTGCTCCGGCGCGGCGTGCGTAGTGACGTAATAACGACGCCGGAAAGCGAGGCCCGGACCCTAGAGAAGATGCGGAAGACGCCGGAGGATCGCGAAGTGGACCCGGAGCAGCGGGAATAGGTAAGCGAACCTGCCCGGGATGCTTAAACTGCTATCCGACAGCAGCTTAAGCATTTTGCGCTGTCGGATAGCAGTTAATGCGATGGCCCCGACATATAAAAGCATCGTATGTCGATTTTATCATATGTCGGGGCCATCGCATGTCGGGGGGTTACTGTATATGTTGGTAATTTGTCAAAATGGACTGCTATTTGCACGTATCGGCATGGGCTCCATTGACTTTAAAAGAGTTATCCGGTGAAAACTGTTTTTCAACCTCTGCGCCCAGGGTTGGAAAAAAAAAAAAGCAGAGCTTCAGCCATATCAGATGGTTCCTAGTATTACCCAAGCGCAGGAGGAGCGAGGGAGGTATGTATAAGCTTTTTTTCATTTTATTTTCAAGCCTGGGCACAGGGGTTAAAAACTGTTTTCTCCAGGCATCCCCTTTAATGGCCCAAATGTAGTCAACTTGTAACTATGGGGGAGATTTTTCAAATCCTGTGCAGAGAAAAGGTTGACCAGTTGCCAATAGCAACCAATCAGATTGCTTCTTTCATTTTTCAGAGGTTCTTAATAATATAAGAAGCGATCAGATTGGTTGCTATAGGCAACCGGTCAATTTTTTTTATTTTTTTTGCACAGCTTTTGATAAATCTCCCCCTATATCCGGATCACCTATGCGCACTTATATGTTTATTTAGCTGGATTATTTATTTTTCTAAAAGCATATGTTATAGTCATCTAGTCAGTTCCTGCACATTAATATGTAATAGGATGCTAAGGCATACTTTTGTAGATTATTCAGGGGGTACTCCAGTATTTTCAAACTTATCCCCTATTCATTCTCTATAAGAGCGCTGGAGATACACGAGCTCTGTACTCATGTATCTCCAGCACTCCCATAGAGTAAGGGAGATTTGGGTGCCAGTCTGGAAATCGCGCAGGTAGGGAGGGGTTTCGTTTGGGGTTTTGGTTCCCAATAGGCAAACCTCCTGCAACCAAACACTAAAGGGATAAGCTGGAGTAACCCTTTAACCGCTGTGTGATTCTAGGCTATGTTCACATGTCGGAAAATCTCAGTGTGGACATTCCGCAAACTCCGGGCGCCGGCATAATATGCGGACGCTAGGACCGCATCTGGTACGGAAATGCGGAATTCAGCACAGAAATTACGCCGTGTGAACATGGCCTAATGCATACTTATTGTGGATCTGAAAAGCATAGCAAATTCACATTTGATAAGTGCTGTAGATAAAAAAAAAAAAAACTCTTAAAAAAAAAAAAAAAAAAAAAAAAAACTCTTAAAAATCAATTGTATATGCTGTGTGAATACAGCCTTAGTAGGCAGATGCAGTTAGTACTGTTTATTCGCTGATGACACTAACATTGCTACGCAACAGCATCCTACGTATGTTATAAATCCTGAACAATCTTTCTCTGCAGCCTTCCCTGGTGGTCTAGTGGTTAGGATTCGGCGCTCTCACCGCCGCGGCCCGGGTTCGATTCCCGGTCAGGGAACAAGTATTTTTATATTGTAATTATTATTATTATTATCCTATTTGTATTTATTATATTATTGTGATTAATTTTCTTTGTTAAATGTTTTTTTTTTAACATATATAAACATGTGTATTAGGAATCCATGTCCTAAGGTAGATCCTATTTTCACAATTTTCTTTCACTTAACATAGAATGCAGTTAGGCAGCTGGGACTCGTCTGAATGTTAGTTTTTAGTTCAGAGTAATGTGAACTTGTTTCTATGTCCCTAGATTGATAATTTTGTTAGTAATCCTCATTATTTACTTTGCAGGGTCACCCAAATACGGTAAATAGTAATTTATTGTGTTTACTGCCACCTACTGTTCATAGTCGGTACAGCAGCTCTGCACGTCCTTTTCCCTACACTTGATTTTTTTCTCATTTTTTCTCTAGTGTTTATTCCCTAGTTTTATAATCGCTGCACTATGGAGAGGGTGAGTATTTCCTGGGAGTTAGTAGACTAGATCTGCAATGTGATCTGATGTTTCCAAACAGGGTGCCTCCAGCTGTTGCAAAACTACAACTCCCAGCATGCCAACAGCTGGAGGCATACTTTTTGGAAACCACTGATCTAGCACAACTACAACAGATACAGCTTTATACATTGGGAGAAGGAGAAAAATGCCAGCATGGAGTATGCAGAAAGTCCCATTTATTGGATAAAGTCAGAAACACAGGTCAGGGAAAGGACATGACGCGTTTCAGGCGTAAACCGCCCTTAGTCATGACTACGGGCGGTTTACACCTGAAACGCGTCATGTCCTTTCCCTGACCTGTGTTTCTGATTTTATCCAATAAATGGGACTTTTTTTGCATACTCCACGCTGGCATTTCTCTCCTTCTCCTTGTAATTTGGACCTGCCGTTTCGTGGACGGGACACATAGCCGGTGAGCTGATCTACCTATCTCACAGCTTTATACATTGGCTCACTGCAGCCATTCCGTTTCTTAGCTCAGTGTAAACTTAGGACACTTGGAAAAAGTATCTACTGTAGGGGGAGATTTATCAAGGGATTTAGACTGGTTTTTCCCTCCTAAATTTGTTGCACAGAAAGTCGCAGTCTAAATATGTATGACTTTTTCGCGACTTTTGCTTTAGAGGATTTTTAGAACATAAGTTCTAGTCTATTTTAGATGGAAAAATGCATTGGTGCTGAATTTATCAATAGCGACTTTTCATCAAAAAGTCGCTTTGGCTGAAAGTACCCTGAAATGTCAGACCATGCTGGAGCAAGTTTAAATACCGTCTAAACCGTAGATCCCTAAGTCTGTGCGCAGAATTTATCAAGAGCCGTGCGACTTTTGATAAATTAAGTGCACGATAGACCGGCTGTAGGTTGGCCTATATTGATGCGGGAAATAGACAGATTTGATAAATCCCCTCCATTGTGTTGTATTGTGTTCTAAAAAGATCTTACGTGGTGTATATCATGTTCAGTAAGGGCCGCACCATGGAAATTCCACACGTAAGTTCCACAATGGAAGTTCTCATAGGCCAGTGTTTCCCAACCAGGGTGCCTCCAGCTGTGGCAAAACTACAACTCCCAGCATGCCCGGACAGCCGAAGGCTGTCCGGGCATGCTGGGAGTTGTAGTTTTGCCACAGCAGGAGACACCCTGGTTGGGAAACACTGTCATAGCATCTTATGTCCACAAAAAAGTGCTGCAGGCATATGCGCCAATTGTAGAGCATTGAGGCCGGTGCAGATCCACTGTGGAAATTCCGCAAGGAAATTCCAAACTAAATTTCCATAGTGTGAACATACCCTAAGACCGCCAGGCCTTGTGGTCCCAATTTTGGGTGTCCTCATATGGTACTTTACTACAGAGATTTAAGGGGAAATTTATCATTGTGTGTTTAGTTATACACATTTTTTTAAAACTAACTTGCACGAGTGTGATAAATTTGGCGCATGTGTCCATGTGTGGGATTTCCGCTTCTGGGAAGTTGTGAGTAAAAAGATTGCTGGTATTGGTTAGCAACATTTGTGCGACAAAATGTGCAAAAAGTCGCACACGATAAATTTAAAACAACTGCAAATTCAAAGGACAAAATGGTTTAAAGGGGTACTCTGCCCCTAGACATCTTATCCCCTATCCAAAGGATAGGGGATAAGATGTCTGATTGCGGGGGTTCCGCTGCTGGGACCCCCACGATCTCCAGCCAGCACCTGGCATTCTTAACATTTGTGTTATGAACGCCGGCTTTGCTAGGTTGTGGGCGGCCGTGATTCTCATGCCCTCCCTCCATAAATGTCTATGGGAGGGGGCGTAGCGGCTGTGTTTGCTCGTAATCCCGCATGGAGCGGTTTAGCGGATTACTGGGGTGCCGAGCCGGAGATTGCGGGAGGTCCTAGCGACCTCACCCCCTGTGATCAGACATCTTATACCCTTGGATAGGGGATAATATGTCTAGGGGCAGGGTACCCCATTAACCCCTTAAGGACTTAGCCCTTTTTCACCTTAAGGACTCGGACGTTTTTTGCAATTCTGACCACTGTCACTTTAAACATTAATAACTCTGGAATGCTTTTAGTTATCATTCTGATTCCGAGATTGTTTTTTCATGACATATTCTACTTTAACATAGTAGTAAAATTTTGTGGTAACTTGCATCCTTTCTTGGTGAAAAATCCCAAAATTTTATGAAAAATTAGAAAATTTTGCATTTTTCTAACTTTGAAGCTCTCTGCTTGTAAGGAAAATGGATATTCCAAATACATTTTTTTTGTTCACATATACAATATGTCCACTTTATATTTGCATCATAAAATTGATGAGTTTTTACTTTTGGAAGACACCAGAGGGCTTCAAAGTTCAGCAGCAATTTTCCAATTTTTCACAACATTTTCAAACTCACTATTTTTCAGGGACCATATTAGGTTTGAAGTGGATTTGAAGGGTCTTCATATTAGAAATACCCCACAAATGACCCTATAATAAAAACTGCACCCCCCCAAAGTATTCAAAATGACATTCAGTCAGCGTTTTAACCCTTTAGGTGTTTCACAGGAATAGCAGCAAAGTGAAGGAGAAAATTTACAATCTTCATTTTTTACACTCGCATGTTCTTGTAGACCCAATTTTAAATTTTTACAAGAGGTAAAAGGAGAAAATGTATACTTATATTTGTAGCCCAATTTCTCTCGAGTAAGCACATACCTCATATGTCTATGTAAATTGTTCGGCGGGTGCACTAGAGGGCTCAGAAGCGAAGGAGCGACAAGGAGATTTTGGAGAGTACGTTTTTCTGAAATGGTTTTTGGGGGGCATGTTGCATTTAGGAAGCCCCTATGGTGCCAGAACAGCAAAAAAAAACAAACACATGGCATACCATTTTGGAAACTAGACCCCTTGAGGAACGTAACAAGGAATAAAGTGAGCCTTAATACCCCACATGGGTTTCACGACTTTTGCATATGTAAAAATATGTTTCCCCCCAAATTTCACATTTTTGCAAGGGTTAATAGCAGAAAAGACCCCCCAAAATGTGTAACCCCATCTCTTCTGAGTATGGAAATACCCCATGTGTGGACCTGAAGTGCTCTGCTGGCGCACTACAATGCTCAGAAGAGAAGGAGCGTCATTGAGCTTTTGGGAAAAAAATTGTTTGGAATGGAAGTCAGGGGCCATGTGCGTTTACAAAGCCCCCCGTGGTGCCAGAACAGTGGACCCCCACATGTGACCCTATTTTGGAAACTACACCCCTCACAGAATTTAATAAGGGGTGCAGTGAGTATTTACACCCCACTGGCGTTTGACAGATCTTTGGAACAGTGGGCTGTGCAAATGAAAAATTACATTTTTCATTTTCACGGACCACTGTTCCAAAAATCTGTCAGACACCTGTGGGGTGTAAATGCTCACTGTACCCCTTATTACATTACGTGAGGGGTGTGGTTTCCAAAATGAGATCACATTTGGGTATTTATTTTTTTGCGTTTATGTCAGAACCGCTGTACAATCGGCCACCCCTGTGCAAATCACCAATTTAGGCCTCAAATGTACATGGTGCGCTCTCACTACTGAGCCTTGTTGTGCGCCCGCAGAGCATTTTACGCCTACATATGGGGTATTTCTGTACTCAGGAGAAATTGCGTGTTAGTGTAATTTTTATTTTTTTTTACACTAACAAGCTGGTGTAGCCCCAACTTTTCCTTTTCATAAGGGGTAAAAGGAGAAAAAGCCCCCCAAAATTTGTAGTGCAATTTCTCCCGAGTACGGAAATACCCCATATATGGCCCTAAACTGTTGCCTTGAAATACGACAGAGCTCCGAAGTGAGAGAGCTCCATGCGCATTTGAGGACTAAATTAGGGATCGCATAGGGTGGACATAGGGGTATTCTACACCAGTGATTCCCAAACAGGGTGCCTCCAGCTGTTGCTAAATTCCCAGCATGCCTGGACAGTCAGTGGCTGTCCGGAAATGCTGGGAGTTGTTGTTTTGCAACAGCTGGAGGCTCCGTTTTGGAAAGACTGCCATACAATACGGTTTTCATTTTTATTGGGGGGGGGGGGGGGGAGAACAGTGTAAGGGGTGTATATGTAGTGTTTTACTCTTTATTATGTGTTAGTGTAGTGTGTTTAGGGTACATTCGCACCGGCGTGTTACGGTGAGTTTCCCGCTAGGAGTTTGAGCTGCGGCGAAAGCAGGAAACTTACTGTAAACCTGCCTGTGTGAATGTACCCTGTACGATCACATGGGGGGGGCAAACCTCCAGCTGTTTCAAAACTACAACTCCCAGCATGTACTGACAGACCGTGCATGCTGGGAGTTGTACTTTTGCAACAGCTGGAGACACACTGGTTGGAAAACCTTCAGTTAGGTTCTGTTACCTAACTCAGTATTTTCCAACCAGTCTGCCTCCAGCTGTTGCAAAACTACAACTCCCAGCATGTACTGATCGCCGAAGGGCATGCTGGGAGATGTACTTATGCAATAGCTGGAGGTACGCAACTACAACTCCCAGCATGCCGAGACAGCTGATTGCTGTTTGGACATACTGGGATTTGCAGTTTTGCAACATCTGGAGGGCTATAGTTTTAGAGAACACTGTAAAGTGATCTCCAAACTGTGGTCCTCCAGCTGTTGCAAAAGTACAATTCCCAGCATGCCCAGACAGCAAACAGTTGTTTGGGCATGCTAGGAGTTGTAGTTTTGCAAGATCTGGAGGGCTACAGTTTAGGGACCACTATATAGTGGTCTCAAACTGTAGCCCTCCAGCTGTTGCAAAACTACATATTCCAGCATGCCCAAACAGCTGTCTGGGCATGCTGGGAGTTGTAGTTTTGCAACATCTGGAGGGCTACTCACCGGCTTCCGTCAGATCCAGCCGCACGTTATCGCCGCCCGCCAATCTCCGTCGCCCACAGCCTCCGTCACCCGCCTGGATCGGTAAGTGGATCTTCGACGCCGGTACCCGTCGATTCCCCGTCCTGCCCCGCCTATTGTGGGCGGGCAGGACGGGGAAAACGAAAGTTAACCCCCCGCCCCCGATCTGCTATTGGTGGTCACGTCTAGACCACCAATAGCAGGGATAGGAGGGGTGGCACCCCTGCCACCTCACTCCTATCGCTTCAGGGGCATCCTGGGTGTCTTAGACACCCGCGATCCCCCTTACATTCCGGGTCACCGGGTCACTATAGACCCGTAATGACCCGTAATCGCGCAAATTGCAAGTGTGAATTCACTTGCGATTTGCCGCGATCACCGACATGGGGGGGGGTCTGATGACCCCCCTGGGCATTTGCACGGGATGCCTGCTGAATGATTTCAGCAGGCATCCCGGTTCGATCCCCGCCCGGCGCACGGCGGGGACCAGAACTGCCCATGACGTAACTGTACCTCCTTGGTCCTTAAGACCCAGGGTGTCGGGATGTAACGTTACGTCATGGGTCCTGTAGGGGTTAAAGGGGTACTCCGATGAAAAAAAAAAATTCAAATCAACTGGTGCCAGAAAGTTAAACAGATTTGTAAATGACTTCTATTAAAACATCTTAAAGGGGTTATCCAGGAAAAAACTTTTTTTATATATATCAACTGGCTCCAGAAAGTTAAACAGATTTTTAAATTACTTCTATTAAAAAATCTTAATCCTTTCAGTACTTATGACCTTCTGAAGTTAAGGTTGTTCTTTTCTGTCTAAGTGCTCTCTGATGACACGTGTCTCGGGAACCGCCCAGTTTAGAAGCAAATCCCCATAGCAAACCTCTTCTAAACTGCGCGGTTCCCGAAACACGTGTCATCAGAGAGCACTTAGACAGAAAAGAACAACCTTAACTTCAGAAGCTCATAAGTACTGAAAGGATTAAGATTTTTTAATAGAAGTAATTTACAAATCTGTTTAACTTTCTGGAGCCAGTTGATATATATATATATATAAAAAAAAAGTTTTTTCCTGAAATACCCCTTTAATCCTTCCAGTACTTATCAGCTGCTGTATGCTCCAGAGGAAGTTATGGCACGCTGTCACGCCCTCTCTTATAGACTTGCATTGAGGGGGCATTACCGTGATGTCACGAGGGGCATGGCCGACCCCTGCAGCGCGAAAACAACATTCTGAGCATTTTCTTCTGAACGCTGGCCAGTGGAGTACTCCTTTAATGTGCCAAATAGTGCAAAAGGGAAAAGTTGTGAATTTATGGAAAACACAGGATTGATAGACGTGTTAATGAAATGCAAATTATGAAAAATGGAAACTAAATATTCAAAACATCATGATTTGTTTAGCATTGAGCACTACGCGCAGAAATACACTCACATTCCTTGGCATAGTATCAATGGTAATCTGAGGAATGTTCAATGTAGCGCTAAGGATGCTTTCACACTATAAAATTCATCCGTTTTAAAGATCCGTTTGATGTTCCGTTATGAAAACCCTGAAAATCGGCTATTAAACGTCCGTTAGAAAATCCCATACGTCCGTTAGAATATCTCATTATAGTCTATGGGATTTTTACATTATCCATTTAATCCGTTATAGTCCGTTATTAATAACGGACGTTATTTTGTGACGGAAGATAGTGCCGGTAGAAATAATGCATGCACGGAACATCAAACTGATCTTTAAAACGGACGCATTTTATAGTGTGAAAGCAGCCTAAGATATATGTGTATTGTAACACTTTTTTCATTGCAATACTGCTATACAGAAAAATAGAGGTTCTTAGCTTACCATTTGGCCAAATAGTGTGTACCATCCCACCACGATAAGGTGACCTCATTTGGGACGGACCCTATACTATACCAGGTGTTTTTAATTAGCAGAAGACTGCATAAGGGTCTCCTACTTACATTCTCCCAGCCCTCTGGCAGTGAGCACATGGTAGGTTTCATACTGGTGTGGTTCTCTGTGGCAGCCATTGTTTCTGTGATGCTTTGTCTGTGGGGTGGTGTGGCCTAAAGCCAGGGGCTTGGTCGGGCAGCATTGGGGCTGCCTGGCCACTGGGTTGTTCCCCCTGTGGGCATGGTGTCTCGGAGGCAGTGGTCGCTGCCCTGCGCTACACCAGTGTTAGGTTAGGCACCTACTCTGACTAGGTGGCCTTAACGTGGCGAATGGGCTTGTACTTTTTGATCATAATGTGTACTAACAACCTGTTAGTTTTTTTTAATTATGCTGAGAAGCAAGAAGATCAAAATACAAATGGTGGATGTGCGGCTGTGTTTCTCTATTTGTGTTGTAATTTCATAATGGCGTGTGCTTACCTTTCTTATGAGATTGTAATGTGATACTTAAAGGGGAACTCCGGTGGAAGCAAGTAGAAAACAAATGTTTTCAAATCAACTGCTGCCTGAAAGTTAAACAGATTAATTACTTCTATTAAAACATCTTGATCCTTCCAGTACTTATTAGCTACTGTATAGAACTGAGAAATTTGTGAATTTCTTTTGTCTGACAACAGTGCTCTCTACTGATTCCCCTGTCCATGTCAGGGACTGCCCATATTAGAATAATATCCCTATAGAAAACCTATCCTGCTTTGGACAGTTCCTGACACGGACAGAGGTGTCAGCAGAGAGCACTGTTTTCAGGCTGGAAAGAACTTCACAAATATCTCTGTAGTATTTCTGTAGTATACAGCAGCTAATAAGTACTGGAAGGGTTAAGATATTTAAAAGAAGTAATTTACAAATCTGTTTAACTTTCTTGCACCAGTTGATTTGAAAACATTTTTGTTCCACCGGTGTTCCCCTTTAATCCCCTTTTGCCATTATTCCCCCCCCCCCCCCCCCCCAGGCCCGTCGCAAGAGGACAGGTAAACAAAGCAATTGCTTGGGGCCCCGAGCTGGCCCGGGGCCCCCGAGCAGAGCCGGTCTCTGTCTGTCCTCCTGCGCTATACTGTTCTGCAGGCAGCTCGCCCTGTCGGCCTGACGGGCCAGCAGTGCGAGACCCTGCCTGGAGCGGGAAGCAGAGACTGAAGTCCCTGCCTCCGGCTCCTTTTTGTGCCCCGATCCGGCTCACCTTCCCTCAGTCAGTCCAGGATGCGTAATTTCGTGCGTCACCGCGTTGAGTCCCATAATTCAAGGGCCGGCGTCCTTACGCCGGCCCTAGAGCGTGACGTGACGTGTCACGTGATGGTGCGCTGTGCGCAAACTCACAGCCTTGTCACAGGATTACCGCGCGAGGCATTTAGTGCTGCGATAGTGACAGTGAGTAAATGCAATGTTATTTAAAGTTCTAAACTACGTGCCTACTGGGTCTGTGGGGAGGAGGGGAGGGGGGTTAATCTGGGGTACCGACGTACTACCTTCCTACAGGGAGGGGGGGTTAATCTGGGGGGGTACTACCTTCCTACAAGGGAGGGAGGGGGTTAATCTGGGGGGTACTACCTTTCTACAAGGGAGGGGGGGTAATCTTGGGGGTACTACCTTCCTACAAGGGGTGGGGGGGGGGTTAATCTGCGAGTTACTACCTTCCTACAAGGGAGGGGGGGTTAATCTGCAGGGTACTACTTTCCTACAAGGGAGGGGGGGTTAATATGGGGGGGGGGGTACTACCTTCCTACAAGGGGGGGGGGTAATCTTGGGGGGTACTACCTTCCCACAAGGGATGGGGGGGGGGGTTAATCTGGGGGGTACTACCTTCCTACAAGGGGGGGGGGGTAATCTTGGTGGTACTACCTTCCCACAAGGGGGGGGTGTGTGATCTGGGGGGTACTACCTTCCCACAAGGGAGGGGGGGGGTAATCTGGGGGGTACTACCTTCCTACAAGGGGGGGGTTAATCTTGGGGGAGTACTACCTTCCCACAAGGGGGGGGGGGGGTAATCTGGGGGGTACTACCTTCCCACAAGGGATGGGGGGGTTAATCTGGGGGGTACTACCTTCCTACAAGGGGGGGGGGGGTTAATCTTGGGGGGGTACTACCTTCCCACAAGGGGGGGGGGTTAATCTGGGGGGGTACTACCTTCCCACAAGGGATGGGGGGGGGGTAATCTGGGGGGGTACTACCTTCCTACAAGGGGGGGGGGGTTAATCTTGGGGGTACTACCTTCCCACAAGGGGGGGTAATCTGCGGGGTACTACCTTCCTACAAGGGAGGGGGGGTAATCTGGGGGGTACTACCTTCCTACAAGGGAGGGGGGGTTAATCTGGGGGGTGCTACCTTCCTACAAGGGAGGGGGGTTTAATCTGGGGGGTACTGCCTTCCTACAAGGGAGGGAGGGGGGTTAATCTTGGGGTACTACCTTCCTACAAGGGAGGGGGGGTTAATCTGGGGGGTACTGCCTGTCTACAAGGTGGGGGGGGGGTTAATCTGGGGGCACAACCTTCCTACTGGGGGGCAGGTAGTACCCCCAGAATTAACCCCCTCACCCCCAATAGGAAGGTAGTACCCCCAGATTAACCCCCTCCCCCAGCAGGCAAGTACTACCCCCAGATTACCCCCCCAGTAGGCAGGTAGTGCCCCCCATACCGTATGCACTGACTGGCTGTCTGGCAGCGCCCCCTACAATACAGGGAGGTATTACATGCTCTGTACTCTTTACCTGTATTACTGAAGTGTATGCACTGACTGGCTGTCTGGTAGCGCCTCCTACAGTAAAGGGAGGTATTACATATTCTGTACTCTTAACCTGTATTACTGAAGTGTATACACTGACTGGTGTCTGGTAGCGCCCCCTACAGTACAGGGAGGTATTACATGTTCTGCACTACTCTTTACCTGTATTACTGAAGCGTATGCACTGACTGGTGTCTAGTTGCGCCCCCTACAGTACAGGGAGGTATTATATGTTCTGCACTACTCTTTACCTGTATTACTGAAGTGTATGCACTGACTGGTGTCTGGTAGCGCCCCCTACAGTACAGGGAGGTATTACATGTTCTGCACTTTACCTGTGCCAGGGTTAGCGGCTCCTTTTGGATACCAGGTGAGGGCGGCTACATTTCGTGTGTACTGTACAGGACCCTGAAGAAGCTCCTGTCCTCTGTATAGACCAGTCTGTCCAAACCAGGGTCCCTCCAGCTGTTGCAAACCTACAACTCCCAGCATGCCTGGACAGCCTTTGGCTGTCCAGTCATGCTGGGAGTTGTAGTTTTGCAACAGCTGGAGGCACTCTGGGTGGGAAATAACTGACAGACAGTGATTTACAGCTCCTAGCAGATCTTTCTTACCTTTATATGTAAGGATTTGCTTTATCTATATTAGTTATTTACTTATTTTTCTTTAATCCTCACCTTTTCATATTTTTGGATGACATTTTGGTGGCTTCAGAACCAATTATCAGGTTTCCATAGAGTTCTGGTCTCATCATAAAATGGTTTCAGCATACAATGGTCGTCCTGGAACCAATTAATATTGTAACTTGAGGGACCACTGTATATTGGATTGTATACATATACATTTAAACATTTAATCCACTGCTGAGGTAACCTGAGGGTTTACCTCTCCTTTCATGACGGCTCCGGTGCTCAGAATCATAAAGCCTGGCAGGACCAGGCTTTATTAATCGAGTGCAGAGCACACAGATCAATGGGATTATATGTAACCCCATTGATCTGTATGAGGAATGATTACAGATCAAATGATTCCTCCTAAAAGTCCCCTAAGGGGACTAAAAGTGTAAAAAAATAGTTTAAAAACACACACTAACCCCTTCCTTATTAAAAGTTTAAATCACCCCCCTTTTCCCAAATTCCATATAAAAAATATATAAACATAATAAAAATAAACATATGTGGTATCACCGCGTGCGTAAATGTCCGAACAATAACAATATATTGTAAATTAAACCACACGGTCAATGGCGTATTTTTAGTCACTTTTCATACCATAAAAAAAGGAATAAAAAGCGATCAAAAAGTGTGATCAAAACAAAAATGATACCGATAAAAACTTCAGATCACGGTGCAAAATATTAGCCCTCATACCGACCCGTGCATGGAAAAATAAAAAAAGTTATAGGGGTCAGAAGAGGACATTTTTAAATGTATAAATTTTCGTGCATGTAGTTATGATTTTTTCCAAAATACGACAAAATCAAACCTATATAAGTAGGGTATCATTTTAATTGTATGGACCAATAGAATAAAGATCGAGTTTCATTTTTACCGAAAAATGTACAGCGTGAAAACGGAAAACCCCAAAATTTACAAAATGGTGTTTTTTCTTCAATTTTGTTGCACAATGATTTTTTTTAACGTTTCGCTGTAGATTTGTGGGTAAAATGACTAATGTCATTACAAAGTAGAATTAGTGGCGCAAAAAATAAGCCCTCATATGGATTTTTAGGTGCAAAATTGAAAGGGTTATGATTTTTAAAAGGTAAGGAGGAAAAAACGAAAGTGCAAAAACAGAAAAACGCTTGGTCCTTAAGGGGTTAAGGTTAAAATGGGCTGAGTCCTTAAGGGGTTAAGCCCCACATGAATAACTAGAGAAACAAGAATGGGACTATAGCCAGTTTTTCTTGCCTGAGATGGGCTTACAATAAACATACAATTGCTGGGAGGTGACATTTAACATAATCCAAAACTGCCCAGCGTTTAATCTTGTCGCCATACCCGAACATTCCAGCTAAGTATAAGTGGATTATTCATTAGCAAATACACCCCAGGGTTAAAGACAAAGGAAAAAAAAACATCCCGCTCATTGGGGTGCCCCCTACCCACTCCCTCAATCCTTTTCTGTGAGAAATACTTCATTTGCTTGAAAAATTTCAGGGGTGCCGACATTTACGGCCATGACTGTATGTTTGGTCGGCTTCACAGCAGTTTACATTTTGTTTGTGGGACAGAATAGCTTAGTAGAAAACACTATTCTGTCCCTTGAATAAAATGTATGATGTGGTAAAACAGACCAAACATACTTACGTTTGGTCTATTTAACCCTATGAGCATGTTACGGGCACCCCACAGTATATTTCGCATTACCTTTTGCTGGAATTCGGATGTATGATGAACTATATAATGCCCTAATTTTTAAATAGCATTAACAAAAAGGGCCTTGTAGTCCAAATCAACTTAAAAAAAATAATAAAATAAATAAATATATATATATATATATATATATATTTTTTTTTTAATGAGTACCTGCCCTCAAGTAAAGAGGGATTATGTTCTTCCTTGTCTGTTCCCCTCTTCAACCTGAGTTGTTTTTTAATTTCGCCCATTATTTCTTGAGTTATACCTTTATAAAGTCTGAGCTTTTTCTGCTGCAGAGATATGCAGAGCTGTGCTCATGTCCCGCTCCACCAGCACTTCCGGAGCTCGGACTTGTGCCAGGGCTATGTAGGGCCTGCTGAACGCTACAGAACAGAAACCCCTAGTAGCCACTTTTTCGAAGGTAAAAAACTCATGAAAAGATTGATTTTTTTTTCATGAAGATATATATGGCAAATAGGCATAACATTACATAAGGAATAACATAGCAAAAGTTTTACTTGATGACAGGTACTCTTTAAACATAACAAAAAACAGTCTGATAGCCACAAAACTTTTTAAATATAATACTACAACAAAGTGCTGGCCACTATAGTGAAACCACAATTGGTTCACTTAACCAATTCACACCAATATATGAACCAATATTGTAAAATATTAAATTTTATTGAACATATATCAAAAAGACATACATTTAAAAATAGACAGAAATGTTAAAATACAGGCACTGAAGGTGACAAGAACAGATGACTGGAGATGGTACAGGTGGCACAGCAATACATGGAATACAGGGAGAGTGATGAATGCAGAAAAGGCGACTCTCAAGGACCAAACGGACATATTGGACATGAATGTGGATAATTCCACCTAATACAGCAGAGATATATCTATACCATAGGGAGAATAATAGACATTAAGGACTGGAACAAAAACAGAAAAAAACAGCCATACAAATATGGGACTATGGGCCATGCAAGTTGCCACCTACCAGCTCCAACTACCTACTTTAAATGATGTGCTGCCTATTACAACAGTAATACAACTTTTGATGGTGTGCCCATATGTGCATAAGTTGCATCGATATCTAGGTTGACTTCACCTATGCCGGACATTTTTGAACCCAGCCTAATATTGCCCATCGGTGGTGGTTCCATGGCCCCATCATCTCCCCCACTGAATGGATCACAGGGAGCTGATCTAGGTTCTTGTTGCTAGTGTACTTGCCACTAGAGGGTGAGCTTACCAAATATATGCACAGTATGTACAACTAAATGTAACAGTCTATTTAGCATTGTGACTTGCATGAGAATTTCGCTGTCATGTACCGTGATTGATGGTATAAAATTGTTAGAGAACTCACTTCCCTCTAATCTTTGATGTAAGGCGAAGAAGTTCAATGACAATAAATTAGGTTAAGACAGTCATTGTCATGATATCATGCTATTGATAATGAACAAGCGCTTGTGTTATGCAGGAGGCAGCAAAAATTTATTACTGGTCTATTGTTATTCATGTGGTCACTGGGTTGGCATACCCTTGGACTGAAATGGTCACATCAAAAAAGCTTGACTGGCGTGAGAACCGGCCATTGCAAGCTAGATAATTAATGGATTTCCTATTCAGGTTGGTTCCCATGATTATCAGAGAGCAATGTGGACTTAGTATAACCCCCATTCTCCAATGGTCTCAAACGTTTAATGATCCAACTATGATTTACTTACATGATAATACAAACTTGATCTTTCAATGAATAAGATCAAGAGAAATGTGGTATCCTCTGGGCGGGTACGGGTCATCAATGTGGTATCCTCTGGGCGGGTACGGGTCATTAATGTGGTATCCTCTGGTAGGTGAAGAGAAAGAAAAATACTGCTTCTATAGGAGCTTCTCCACAGTGGTATCTTTAGTTTGGTATTGCCACAAAAAGAGGTGGACTCAGGTATTGGTTCAAAGAAAAAAGGCTTTTATTGCCAAATGGAAAAAAATAACCAGAAAACAAGGAAATTAAAATGTAGTATCAAAACAACGCGTTTCGAGGGGCGGGACCCCCTCATCAGGTCATATGATCAGATACTGTCCAATGGGTTTAAATAGGCAGAAAAACCTGCTAAAATAAAGGTAAGATTGAATATATACATTATTACAGTAGAATAATACATTGGAGTGGATTACATATTTATACAGTGTTATAAGATCCGCAGTATATATACTCTAAAGCATAACACTGTATAAACATGTAATCCACTCCAATGTATTATTCTACTGTAATAATGTATATCTTCAATCTTACCTTTATTTTTAGCAGGTTTTTCTGCCTATTTAAACCCATTGGACAGTATCTGATCATATGACCTGACGAGGGGGTCCCGCCGCTCGAAACGCGTTGTTTTGATACTACATGTTTTTTTTTTGTTTCCTTTTTCTGTTTTTGTTTTCCATTTGGCAATAAAAGCCTTTTTTCTTTGAACCAATACTTGAGTCCACCTCGTTTTGTGGCACTCTGGAGAAGCACCTACAGAAGCAGTATTTTTCTTTCTCCTCACCTACCAGAGGATACCACATTGATGACTCGTACCCGCCCAGAGGATTACAGTCAACTGCAAGGCAGCATCCCACACCAACTAATCACAAGAAGTGACAATAAGCGGACTACTGTGTTGTGCTCGCAGTACAACACCACAAGGTGAGCATGCTCCCATACCCTTTTCCTGTGTTTATTTCATACACCAGAGATAATTGCCTACAGTATTGTTATGGTCCTGCAGGGGACCTCACTAAGTGAAAAGAGCTCCCAGCATATAATCAGTAAAGGGTACATGTACGGAGGAGGGGCCTAAAATATAACTTTATTCCTATTCATGTTAAAATATCACCACAGTTACAGCAGTGGACCTATACTGAAAGACAATATTGTAAAAATTACAAACACCATCAGACTCATGCATACTTTGATAATCTGGTGAGAGTTGCGTATAAGTGCTATTATAGCGTACAATAATCAATAATAGCGCTATCAATTATAGCGTACAACAATAGTGACGTACAATAATAGCACTTAAACGCAAATGTCCCCAGATTAGCAACATATTTGTGATATGGTCTTTATAATTTTTAATATATTATCTTTTGGTCATGGGCCCTCACCTGTAACTGTGGTGATATTTTAACATTAATAGAAGAAAGGTTAAATTATAGGCACTTCCTCCGTATTTGTACCCTTATATTGTCAGATGATTTACACAGCTTAAACCATGAAATGGCTTCAGGGTCCCTCATTACAAGCAGGGCCTGGATTCATTCACAGGTTTCTCTCTATACTCTAATAAGGAAAGACCTGTCAATCAATAAAATGCTTTGGAAAATCTCTGCATGAACCAAAACCTCAGCAAACATGAATTTTCCATTTACATAACACGTTTTGAGGTATTGGTACCTCTTTCTTAGATGCACACTAAAATGTGCAAGAAAACATCACACTATATAACAAAAAAGGTGCTTTTAATAAAACAGGCTGCTTTCAGTTGCCTATATCTACTCACAGTACCATTCACATATATAAACAAATAACCTATAGTTCCCCAAACAGTGATTATTCCTCCCTTGGTGTCCTACATAGTAGAGTGGGTAGTTAAGTGGATTGGGGGAAAAGTAGGGAGGTCTCCCCATTAGGTAGGGGACTCCAGTAGGTAGACAGGTCCCTTAACATAGTTGCCCAATTATGTAGGTGGGTAAGATCCCCCTGTGGGTAGGAGTTCCCTGTAGATAGTTGTCCCACTGTAGATAACTGCCCCTACAGGTAGTTTCCCTTGTAGATAGTTGCCCCTGTAGGTGGGTTCCTCCTGGATGCAGGCCCCCTGTAGAAAGCTATCCCTTGTAGGTATGACCCTTGTAGATAGTTACCCCTTGTAGATAGTTGCCCTCTGTAGGTAACAGCTCCCCCCCCCCCCCCGTAGTCAGCAGTCCCCCTGCTGTAGGTAGCAGCCCCTCCCTAGGTAGCACTGCCCCCTGTAGCTATAGGTATCAGCCTTCAACTGTAGGTGTCTTCCCCCCCCTGTAGGTAGCAGCCTCCCCCATAGGTGGCAGTCCTCACGTGTAGGTAGCTGCCTCCCCCCCCCCATAGGTAGCAGTCCACCATGTAGGTAGCTGCCACTCCTGAAGGTAGCAGTCCCCACCTGAAGGTAATAGCCTGCCTTCCATAGGTAGCAGTCCCCCCTGTGGGTAGCTGCCCCCTTCTGTAGATAGTTGCCCTCTCACAAGAAGTTTAAAACAAAAACAACACCTATACTCACTTGCCGGCTACCACAGTATGGCCTCTTTTCTTCCTGCTTCTTGTGGCTGCCGGCATAACGCTGCTGGTAGCAGCAAGAGCGATTTACAAGGCGAGAAGCCTTGCTCTGCCAATCTTGCAACCGAGGTGCTGCAGGTGAGATGCAGGACATGTGTAGGCCATCCCAGAATGCCAGATCCGGCATGGTTGTGATGCATTTGACACCCCCAAGGTCATTGGCACCCAGGGCAGAATCCAACCCCCCTCATCCCTACGCCACTGAATATGTTGTTCAATCCATCTGTAATATGCAAAGTTTGGTTTTTGTTTTTTTACTGTAAGCCATATGCTACCTATATTGTACTGTAAACTAAGGAAAATGGGGGAGATTTATCAAAAACTATGTAGAGGAAGAGTGGTGTAGTTTCTCAGAGCAACCAATCAGATTACCTCTTTTATTTTTGGCCCCCTTTTCAAAAATTAGACACAATCTGATTGGTTGCTATGGGTAACTACTAGGGATGCACCGATATATCGGCGGTCGAAACATATCGGCCGAAAATAGCTATTTTGGGGAAATGCCGAAACAACAAAAAATTTGCCGATAATGACCCACCTCCCCCCAAGACCATCCCAACTCACCATCTCCCGCTGGCCGATCTGCTCCGGGGCCTCTGCAAGCTCCGCTTCCCGTATACCATTTACCAAATAGAAAAACATGCAATAGCCAATCGCAGGTTGGCTTTAGGACCCACCCTCTGCCTGCTGAAGGAGTAAGTTCTCCTTCAGGTCCGCTCCTCTGCAGACAGTGGGCGGGTCCAATAGCCAACCTGCGATTGGCTATTGCATTTTGAAATAGCCAATAGCAGGTTTGCTATTGTTTTCAATCAGGGCCGGCGCAACCCATAGACAGAATAGGCCGCTGCCTCCACACCCTGGTTGCATGGTGACCAGCCAGGTCCATACCGCCTGCCAGCCTCTGGTTCCTTAGTAAAAGCCCCAAGGCCTACAGGGCTGTAGTTGGTGCGTCCTGGGACCGACCGCCTGGGGCCGAGAAACCCCGGGCACCATGCAGCCATGTATCCCTGGAAGTTGGAGCATAGCAGGTAGCGGCATGGTGAAGGAGGGGTAGGGTTAGTGGCCTCACATGGGGCTGCAGCATGTGCACTGCGCTTGGCACTATCTCTGCTGCAGATTTTCAGGGCATGCTGGGTATAGTAGTTCATCAGCTATTGATTGTCAGCCTGTGTCTGACTCTATTGTTGTAATTTAATTTATTAAAGGGACAGGTACACTTGGGCTTTTATAAGGGGCTATTGTGGTGTTTCCCAAACAGAGTACCTCCAGCTGTTGCAAAACTACAACTCCCAGAATGCCCTGACATGCTGGGAGTTGTAGTTTTGCAACAACTAGAGGCACTCTGAAGGTTTGTTACAGTGTGTCACCCCAGTAGTACGGAGATTACATGAGGAGGTGGTTTGTTACAGTGTGTCACCCCAGTATTAAGGAGATTACATGAGGAGGAGGTTTGTTACAGTGTGTCACCCCATTAGTAGGGTAAGGCGTGTCAAGGGGCGGCGCCAATGGGCGGAGTCAATGGGGCGGCAAAATTAGCTTTTGCCTAGGGCGGCAAAAATCCTTGCACCAGCCCTGGCTGCATTTTACCAGAAGACGGGGAGAAGTCATTTTCTGCTTCGGTATCGGTTTCGGACGGACATTTTTTTTAAATTTCGGTTTCGTTTCCATTTCGGTGCACCTCTAGTAACTACACCACTCTTCTTAAACACAAGTTTTGATGAATCTCCCCCATTGTGTATAATCTTCTTAGAAAGTAATAGCATATTAAGATTGGCTTGTACCACTATAGCTCATATAGCTCTTTGATCGTTGTTTTTCTGTTTTTGAAGACATTCCATTATCAGTATAGGAAAGACCTGCTACCGATTCCTGAAGGCTGCACTATTACTGCATTATTCAGGCTGATATAAGTTGTTTCTGCTTGAAACACAACTCAATAAAATGAGCACTCCCACATAGGGGACCTTCTATTTGTGAAGATCTTCTGGTGTTTATGAAACCATTGTACCATGTGAAGCTCTGCTATTTTTTCTATATAGGATCTGCAATCAATAAAATGTGGCATATATATTCATGCTTGGAAACAAATCTTACAGAGGCATCATGTGCACATAAACTGGATTCCAGGAATCTGTACTATAAGTGGCCCCATAGCTACTGAAAAAGGGGTAGTGCAAATAAACACTACAGATAATGCATATCCCCCATTATTTTAAGATGTTTGACCTGTAAAATCTACATGGCATATAATCACATTGCAGAACTATGGGAGTTTGGCGCAAAACATGACGTGATCAGCCACATAGCGCAATATTTTAGTGAAATTGGCAGCCTTGAAGGTGTATCCACTTGTACAGGAGCTGTATTCAGATGAAAACCACAGGCAATGGCCAATGGGCACCTGATTTTGGCAGTAATCAAAGAAACATCACATGGCCATTAGTCACAGCATGCAAGTGCAGTTTTGTCTACATATGTACCCTAAAAATAACTATCTGCTGAAAATTTGTTTTCAACTAGCTGAGTACCAGGCAATGTCTGGCAAATGATCTATATATATATATTTCCAGAGGCGGACTGACCGGCCGGTCCGTTATGACATGGTCCGAGGGCCTGGCCGGGTAAAGGGTCCGCTGATGCTGATTATCCAGAACACTTGTCCCAGATCCCCAAGCAGGCTAGCGTGGCTCTTTATAATTATGAGTAAAGACCTATGGCTAAGTACAGATCTCTTTGAATTGTCACTTATTCTTATTGTTGTGATTGATGATGTCATTGTAACTACTCCCTGAGGGGTATGTCTGTACAATTGATGACCCTGTATATATGCTGTATATGTTCACTTGCACCTTATGCTTGATAAAGACCCCATTGAGAGGGTCAAAACGTCGCCCTTTATGGGTGAATACATTCCACCTTTAATGCTTGAAACTGCTGGAGTGACGCTTTTTGCTTCCTTCTGGATATATATATATATACATATATATATATATATATATAACTTTTATTTTATTTTGTGTGTAGGTGTGGGGCATGAGGAGGGATTTGGGTGGGATATTGGCATGACAGAGGTGTGGCCAGAAGTCTTGCAGGGGGCCCTTTTTTTATTTGGTCCAGGGGCCGCGAGTGTTGTCATTTGCCCCTGTGTGTGTATATATATATATATATATATATATATATATATATGTATATGCAAAGAAAGAAGTGTCGGCAAGTGTCCAACCAGTGTACCACCGCCGGATCAAGCAAATTCCATCCAAAACGAAGACACAGCAAACTGCAGCGGCATATGGGTGAATAAAGTGGATAGAAGTTTATTTTCACCAGCAAGTACATGCGACGCTTCGGCCAAATGGCCTTTCTCAAGCAGCCTCAGAAAAGCCATTTGGCTAAAACGTTGCATGTACTTGCTGGTTAAAAATAAACTTCTAGCCACTTTATTCACCCATATGCCGCTGCAGTTTGCGGTATCTTCACTTTAGATGGTATATATATATATATATATATATATATATATATAGTGGTAGCGCTGGGTGTGCTCGATCTGCGAGGTGTCCGAGAGCTCTAGTCTTGTGTAGTCTTCAATAAACTGCACCAAATTTTGCAGAGCAAATGTGGGTTTAATATATAAAAGAAGTGGACTGGTTCTCAATGACAAGGAAATGATGAATGAGGGAAAATATGTGTATATGAATTAATGTAGAGGAATATGTTAGGAGATGGTAGAATGAGATCTCTGAAGGAGGAAAAAGTAATGAAGATGAGAATAGAAAAAAGAGTTGGAAAAAAAAAAAGGGAAGAAAAGGGGGAAGAAATAAAGGAGGAAAAAAGGAGAAATAAGGGGAATAAAAGAACAAAAATACCTGATAGTGATAGATAACAAAAGTGCAGGTACAATGTTGCAATGTAGATTTTTTTTCAACTCTTTTTTTCTATTCTCATCTTCATTACTTTTTCCTCCTTAAGAGATCTCATTCTACCATATACCATATTCCTCTACATTATTTCATATACACATTTTCACTCATTCATCATTTCCTGAGACTGGGAAAGCTGGAGGAGTACCGTGAGCCCCAGCTTTTACAGTCTCTGGAAGAGAATATTTGTCTGGTAAGGCAGCCATATTGGAGCTCTTCAGTAGCCGGGAAAGCTTGGTGTCTTGCAACTACACAGAGCAGGGCTCACAGAAATTAGAGCTCTTTAGGAGACTGAGCTGCTTATCCTCCCTAAACACCAGTGCTGAAATACCCTCTCCCTGCCCCTGCATTGATGTGTTCTCTCCCCCCTCACTCTTTGCTCAGCCCGCAATTAATCCTCTCTTTTCGACCACCCCATCCCCTTTCACTGCCCCTGCTACTATCTGCACCTGTCTGCCAGACAGTTAAATCATACTGTTACACCTAGCGCTCCGGGTCCCCGCTCCTCCCCGGAGCGCTCACGGTGTCTCTCTCCCTGCAGCGCCCCGGTCAGTCCCGCTGACCGGGAGCGCTGCACTGACATGGCCGTCGGGGATGCGATTCGCACAGCGGGACGCGTCCGCTCGCGAATCGCATCCCAGGTCACTTACCCGTCCCGGGCCCCTCCTGTCATGTGCTGGGGCGCGCGGCTCCGCTCTCTAGGGCGCGCGCGCGCCAGCTCTCTGAGACTTAAAGGGCCAGTGCACCAATGATTGGTGCCTGGCCCAATTAGCTTAATTGGCCTCCACCTGCTCCCTGGCTATATCTGATCACTTCCCCTGCACTCCCTTGCCGGATCTTGTTGCCTTGTGCCAGTGAAAGCGTTTAGTGTTGTCCAAAGCCTGTGTTACCTGAACTCCTGCTATCCATCTTGACTACGAACCTTGCCGCCTGCCCCGACCTTCTGCTACGTCTGACCTTGCCTCTGCCTAGTCCTTCTGTCCCACGCCTTCTCAGCAGTCAGCGAGGTTGAGCCATTGCTAGTGGATACGACCTGGTTGCTACTGCCGCAGCAAGACCATCCCGCTTTGCGGCGGGCTCTGGTGAACACCAGTAGCCTCTTAGAACCGGTCCACCAGCACGGTCCACGCCAATCCCTCGCTGACACAGAGGATCCACTACCTGTGAGCCGAATCGTGACAGTAGATCCGGCCATGGATCCCGCTGAGGTGCCGCTGCCAAGTCTTGCTGACCTTACCACGGTGGTCGCTCAGCAATCGCAGCAAATTGCCCAACAAGGACAGCAGCTGTCGCAGTTGACCGCCACGTTACAGCAACTTCTGCCTCTGCTACAGCAGCAACCATCTCCTCCGCCAGCTCCTGCACCTCCTCCGCAGCGAGTGGCCGCTCCTAGCCTCCGCTTGTCCCTGCCGGACAAATTTGATGGGGACTCTAGACTCTGCCGTGGATTTTTGTCTCAGTGTTCCCTGCATATGGAGATGTTGTCGGACTTGTTTCCTACAGAACGGTCTAAGGTGGCGTTCGTAGTGAGCCTTCTTTCAGGAAAGGCCTTGTCTTGGGCCACACCGCTCTGGGACCGCAATGATCCTGCCACAGCCACAGTCCAGTCCTTCTTCGCTGAGGTCCGTAGTGTCTTCGAGGAGCCAGCCCGAGCTTCTTCTGCCGAGACTGCCCTGCTGAACCTGGTCCAGGGTAACTCTTCAGTGGGCGAGTACGCCATCCAATTTCGTACTCTTGCTTCCGAATTATCATGGAATAACGACGCTCTCTGCGCGACCTTTAAAAAAGGCCTATCCAGTCGCATAAAGGATGTGCTGGCCGCACGAGAGATTCCTGCCAACCTGCAAGAACTTATCCATTTGGCCACCCGCATTGACATGCGTTTTTCTGAGAGACATCAAGAGCTCCGCCAGGAAAAAGACTTAGATCTCTGGGCACCTCTCCCACAGTATCCGCTGCAATCTACGCCTGGGCCTCCCGCCGAGGAGGCCATGCAAGTGGATCGATCTCGCCTGACCCAGGAAGAGAGGAATCGCCGTAGGGAAGAAAATCTCTGTCTGTACTGTGCCAGTACCGAGCATTTCTTGGTGGATTGCCCTATTCGTCCTCCACGTCTGGGAAACGCACGCACGCACCCAGCTCACGTGGGTGTGGCGTCTCTTGGTTCAAAGTCTGCTTCTCCACGTCTCACGGTGCCCGTGCGGATTTCTTCTTCAGCCAACTCCTCCCTCTCAGCCGTGGCCTACTTGGACTCTGGTGCCTCTGGGAATTTTATTCTGGATTCTTTTGTGAATAAATTCCGCATCCCGGTGACCCGTCTCGTCAAGCCGCTCTACATTTCCGCGGTCAACGGAGTCAGATTGGATTGCACCGTGCGTTACCGCACAGAACCCCTCTTGATGTGCATTGGACCCCACCACGAAAGGATTGAATTTTTCGTCCTCCCCAACTGCACCTCTGAGGTCCTCCTCGGTCTGCCATGGCTCCAGCTTCATTCTCCCACCCTTGACTGGACCACCGGGGAGATCAAGAACTGGGACTCTGCTTGCCACAAGAGATGCCTCTCCCCCCCTCCCAGTCCCGTCAGGCAAGCCTCAGTGCCTCCTCATGGCCCCCGTCCTTGTGTCACCCTGCCCCGTGCCAAGCTTCACCCTCTGTCCTCCCTCCCCATTCCCACTCCTGCTGTACTGCCTGCCTTTGAGGAAACCCTCCATTCACTCCCGGTGTCCTCGTCCCAGGTAAAGCAGTTGTCGGACAAAAAAAGGGGGAGACCTAAGGGGGGGGGGTACTGTTACGCCTAGCGCTCCGGGTCCCCGCTCCTCCCCGGAGCGCTCACGGTGTCTCTCTCCCTGCAGCGCCCCGGTCAGTCCCGCTGACCGGGAGCGCTGCACTGACATGGCCGTCGGGGATGCGATTCGCACAGCGGGACGCGCCCGCTCGCGAATCGCATCCCAGGTCACTTACCCGTCCCGGGCCCCTCCTGTCATGTGCTGGCGCGCGCGGCTCCGCTCTCTAGGGCGCGCGCGCGCCAGCTCTCTGAGACTTAAAGGGCCAGTGCACCAATGATTGGTGCCTGGCCCAATTAGCTTAATTGGCCTCCACCTGCTCCCTGGCTATATCTGATCACTTCCCCTGCACTCCCTTGCCGGATCTTGTTGCCTTGTGCCAGTGAAAGCGTTTACTGTTGTCCAAAGCCTGTGTTACCTGAACTCCTGCTATCCATCTTGACTACGAACCTTGCCGCCTGCCCCGACCTTCTGCTACGTCTGACCTTGCCTCTGCCTAGTCCTTCTGTCCCACGCCTTCTCAGCAGTCAGCGAGGTTGAGCCGTTGCTAGTGGATACGACCTGGTTGCTACTGCCGCAGCAAGACCATCCCGCTTTGCGGCGGGCTCTGGTGAACACCAGTAGCCTCTTAGAACCGGTCCACCAGCACGGTCCACGCCAATCCCTCGCTGACACAGAGGATCCACTACCTGTGAGCCGAATCGTGACACATACTTTACCATATTGGAGCTGTTCAGGACACTGGCATTGCAGCACGCCACACAGTACACAGGACAGTACTTCCCTAGCTTTCCAGCTTCCTAAAGAGAATATCTGTCTGGTAAAATAGCTTTTTTGGAGCTCTTCTGGAGACTGGGAAAGCAGGGTGACACACATACTGCATGCCACCCAGCTTTCTCAGTCTCCTGAAGCCCCAGAAGGGATAGGCTACTCACCCTCACCCAGGGAAGGTTCGCCCATACTATTTTCTTCTTTCCCCCTCTCAGCTCCCAATAAATCTGCTCTTCCCTACCTGCCATGTCCTCTCTCCCTGTCTTTGCACCAACTATTCTGTACTCCTGCCTACCAAACAGTTAAATCATACTTTATCCTGAAATTGGTACCGTGGCAGGATGTTTTAAACTCCTGGGCAATCATTGAAGCCTTAAAGTTATGCCATCAGCAGATGTACCAGACGTCACATAGACTCTCAGGCACAGAAGACATCCCTAAATTGTACTATATATATATATATATATATATATATATATATATTTTTTTTTTTTTTTTAACATATACAGTCATGGCTGTAAATGTTGGCACCCCTGAAATTTTTCTACAAAAAGGAAGTATTTCTCACAGAAAAGGATTGTAGTAACACACGTTTTGCTATACACATGTTTATTCCCTTTGTGTGTATTGGAACTAAACCAAAGAAGGGAGGAAAAAAAGCAAATTGGACATAATTTCACACCAGACTCCAAAAATGGTCTGGACAAAATTATTGCCACCCTTCACTTAATATTTGGTTGCACACCCTTTGGAAAAAATAACTGAAATCAGTCGCTTCCTATAACCATCAATAAGCTTCTTACACCTCTCAGCCGGAATGTTGGACAACTCTTCCTTTGCAAACTGCTCCAGGTCTCTCTTATTGGAAGGGCGTTTTTTCCCAAGAGCAATTTTAAGATCTCTCCACAGGTGTTCAATCAGGAGAAAAAGAGTAGAAGCGGCGCTATAGTGCAGTTAATCCCGGATAATATGGGATGCTAGTGTGGTATAAGTAAATTTCGCTCACCTTAGGGTGTTGTTCGGGCAGGCACAACACTGATATGCGCTTGTAATAAGTGTTCCGATGTCGGGAGGCAGCTGGCCGTCGGTCCTGCTGGGGCAACGGTGCGGATGTAGAAGGGAACAGCTGGAGAGAGGGCAGCCTGGCAGTGCTGATCTCTGTACCAGGGAGGAAAATCCGACTATATGGTTCAAGTAGCGCACTCCCGGAGACTTCAGAGTTGAGGATAAATGCCGTCTTTATTGGTCAAGAAAGGCAGTATACAGTAGGACAACGCGTTTCAAAGGTTACACCTTCTTCAGGTCCAGTTACATAGTGAATCACAAACTGAACGGCAATAGGAGAGGAGCTACGGGGCTGTGTGACGTCACCACTGACCCCGTGACCCCGTCTCCCACCGTTTCTTGAATTTTTTTTTATTGTAACTGTGTATATATAGTGTGCATTATGTTACAAGATGTAACTGGACCTGAAGAAGGTGTAACCTTTGAAACACGTTGTCCTACTGTATACTGCCTTTCTTGACCAATAAAGACAACATTTATCCTCAACTCTGAAGTCTCCGCGAGTGCGCTACTTGAGCCATATAGTCGGATTTTCCTCCCTGGTCCAGAGGTCAGCCCTGCCAGGCTGCCCTCTCTCCAGCTTGTTCCCTTCCACAGGTGTTCAATGGGATTTAGATCTGGACTCATTGCTGGCCACTTCAGAACTCTCCAGCGCTTTGTTGCCATCCATTTCTGGGTGCTTTTTGACGTATGTTTGGGGTCATTGTCCTACTGGAAGACCCAAGATCTCGGACGCAAACCCAGCTTTCCGACACTGGGCTGTACAGTGCAACCCAAAATCCGTTGGTAATCCTCAGATTTCATGATGCCTTGCACATTCAAGGCACCCAGTGCCAGAGGCAGCAAAACAACTCCAAAGCATCATTGAAACTCCACCATATTTCACTGTAGGCACTATGTTCTTCTCTTTGTAGGCCTCATTCCGTTTTCGGTAAACAGTAGAATGATGTGCTTCACCAAAAAGCTCGATCTTGGTCTCATCTGTCCACAAGACGTTTTCCCAGAAAGATTTTGGCTTACTCAAGTTCATTTTGGCAAAATGTAGTCTTGCTTTTTTGTGTCTCTGTGTCAGCAGTGGGGAACCTCCTGGGTCTCCTGCTATAGCATTTCATTTCATTTAAATGTTGATGGATAGTTCGCACTGACACTGAGGCTCCCTGAGCCTGCAGGACAGCTTGAATATCTTTGGAACTTGTTTGGGGCTGCTTATCCACCACCCGGACTATCCTGCGTTAACACCTTTCAATTTTTCTCTTTCGTCCACACCCAGGGAGATTAGCTACAGTGCTATGGGTTGCAAACTTCTTGATAGTATTGTGCACTTTGGACAAAGGCAAATCTAGATCTCTGGAGATGGACTTGTAACCTTGCGATTGTTGATATTTTTCCACAATTTTAGTACTCAAGTCCTCAGACAGTTCTGTCTCCTCTTTCTGTTGTCCATGCTTAGTGTGGCACACACAGACACACAATGCAAAGACTAAGTGAACTTCTCTCCTTTTTATCAGGTGTGATTTTGATATTGCCCACACCTGTTACTTGCCCTAGGTGAGTTTAAAGGAGCATCACATGCTTGAAACATTCTTATTTTTCCACAATTTTGAAAGGGTGCCAATAATTTTGTCCAGCCCATTTTTGGAGTTTGGTGTTGTGACATGTCCAATTTGCTTTTTTCATCACCCCTTTTTTGGTTTAGTTCCAATACACACAAAGGGAATAAACATGTGTATAGCAAAACATGTGTTACTGCAATCCTTTTCTGTGAGAAATACTTCATTTTCTAGAAAAATTTCAGGGGTGCCAACATTTACGGCAATGACTGTAAGTAACATGTGTACCACGTTTAATGAAAATATCTCCAGCTGTTTAGAAGTTATGTTGAAACTTACATACACACAAACATTGAGTTGTGCATTTATAGTTTGTAATAGATGTTATTATTGAACCTGATTATTTGTCTATTGTGGGTAGGCAACATCTGAAACAGGGGCGGACATATCGCCTGTGCAGCCGGTTCAGCTGCACAGGGGCCCAGCGTGAGAGGGGGCCCGGTGCCCTCTCCAGGTCCGGCCCCAGAGGCGAGCATTAGGCCACATACCACCGCATACTCCCCGACCACAGCAAGTTTGACAGCACCCGGATGGACGCTGCGTTCAACCACCCCTGCAGCCAGTGGCGTCTCTGGGGGGGCGGGGTTAGGGCAGTGGCGTCTCTAGGGGGGGGGGTAGAGGGGGCCACGGCCCCCCCTACATCATGATTGGCCCCCCCATGTGCCCCCCCCTAGCAGCAGTAGGTCACTAGCAGCTCTCATGGCCATCAGGGGGGTACAGCTAGTTCAAGGGGCCCGAGCCCCCGCTGCACCCCCCGCTCCCCGGAGCCATCTACTCCGGCATCCTTTTTTTAAATAAATCTTCAGCCAGCAGCCCTGTCACCACGCAGGGGCCGCGCTATGCAGACTGGGAAGAGCAGACAGGAAGCTCCTCCCCCTCGCTCACTCCCCTGTATGAAGCTCCTCCCCCTCTCTCACTCCCCTGTATGAAGCTCCTCCCCCTCTCTCACTCCCCTGTATGCTGCTGCTGGACCTTGTGGAGCAGGCCCGCTGTGTGTATACAGGCCCGGACACCACCAGTATGGAAGACTTACCTGCCCAGTGCCCACTTCTCATGCTGCCCTTTTAAAGTAAGTAACTTGCTTGGTTGAGAGGGGGAAAGTTGTAGGAGACAGTGGGAGGTAGTTCAGTGTTTCCCAACCAGGGGGCCTTCAGCTGTTGCAAAACTACAACTCCCAGCATTCCTTTGGCTTTATGAGCATACTGGGAGTTGTAGTTTTGCATCAGCTGGAGGCCCCCAGGTTGGGAAACACTGATCTATCTATCTATCAATCTCCTATCTATCTATCTCATATCTATCTCCTATCTATCTATCTATCTATCTATCTATCTATCTATCTATCTATCTATCTATCAATCTCCTATCTATCTCCTATCTATCTATCTCATATCTATCTATCTCATATATATCTATCTATCTATCTTTCTCATATCTATCTATCTCATATCTATCTATCTAACTCAGATAGATGAGAGATAGATAGATGAAAGATAGATATGAGAGATAGATAGGTAGATAGATGATATATAGATAGAGAGATGATATATAGAAAGATACACACGGTAAATAGATGGATAGATAGATGATAGACAGATCGATAGATAGATGATAGATAGATATGATATAGACAGATAGATAGATAGATAGGAGATAGATGGATATGATATAGATAGATGGATATGATATAGATAAATTTATATGATATAGATAGATAGGAGAAATGATGAGGGCAAGACTGATCATCGAGAGAGAGGATGAATTGGAACCAGCCCTGGACAAAATGATTAGAAATTTTTCTCAACGTGGCTATCCCTCCAAACTCTTGGAGGAGAGCAAACAGCATGTCATGCAGATGGATAGAACAAAATTGATTCATGAATCTAGAACTAAGTCTTCTGTGCCCCGTGTCCCTTTTGTATCCACATTTGGTGATCACTCGGGATTAATTTCCAGAGTGGTCAACAAACATTGGAGATTACTGGGTGAGTCTTTTCCGCAAATCCCTGAGTTTGCGAGTCCGCCCCTTATGTCCTATCGGCGACCTCGCAACCTCAAGGATAGATTGATTAAAGCTGATGTGTCTCGCCAGACCTCTACTCAGCGTTATCTTACAGTACAAAACAAGGGCTCATACCCTTGCTGCCGGTGCGTTAACTGTCCCCAGATGGTTAAGGGTCCACAGTTTACGCATCCTACTAGCGGCAAGGTATATGACCTCAAGTACTATCTGACCTGTACTTCCACATTTGTTGTGTATGCCTTGGTTTGCCCATGTGGTCTCATCTATGTAGGTGAGACCACATGGGATTTTAAAACTCGGTTTAATCACCACCGGTATACGATTAGGAAAAAACGGCTAGACCTGCCAGTGGCAAAACATTGCACTTAACATGGTCATACCGAACGGGATTTGCATTTCACTCTGATCGACCACATACCCCAACAAAAGAGGGGAGGTGATCGGATTAGCAAATTGAAAAAATTAGAACTGAAACGGATCTTTGAACTACAGTCACTTCGCCCAAAGGGTCTCAACGTGGATTTTACTTTAACACCCCAAATATATAGTGCATAAACCCCACTTCACTGAGGACCTAAGCATCACGAACGTATAAGAAATGTGATCACTTACCAAATATTACAATACTTTGTATTGATCTCAAATTTTTTTCTTATGTTTTTCAGGTTGGCGAGAGGAGAACGTTGCAGCCACCCTATAAATTTTGTTATCTTGACATATTATTATTTAGCTCAGTGTGACCTATATTTAACTCTACTATGCTATTATTATGGTGACTCTTTCTTTTAATAAATGATCTTTTCATTTCATTCTTCTTTTCTGACTTATTTTATTTTTTGTTGTTTCTCTTATCCCCCTTTTTCATTATCTTTATTATCTTTATTATTTTTTATTTTTTATTTTATTCATTTATTTATATTTTCTTTTGGACACATAGAGCACTAGTCTGACAAAGTATGGATGTCTTTATGGATGCAGTGGCCACTAAAGGGGGTGACCCAACCTCATGATTTGGCCTTCCATAGTTGGCGAGATGACGTTTAATTACGCCTTCACGTCTCCTGTGGTAGGGCTCACCTGGGTGAGGATACACCACCTTCCTGGGTGGCCCTATAATAGGCACAGAGGTACAACTATATATAAAAAATTTTTTTGGCCCTGAGTGATTGATATACATTCCTGGTTAACAGACAGTAATGTGCATCTTTGTCCATTTTGTTTAACATTTCTATTTATTTCATATTATTTTTAATTTTATTTTTATTTTATTTTATATTTTATTTTATTTTTTATATATATTTTTTCATATTTATTTAATTTTAATTTTCTTTCATTCTTAATTTTACTTTTATATTTATTTATTTTTCCTTATTTCACCTGCATTATTTTATTTATTTATTTATTTATTTATTCATTTATTCTTTATTTTCATTTCATTTATACTTCTTTATTTTTCTCTATTCCACTTATACTTCATTCTATTACTCTACACATTTTCTCTGTTGAATTTATCTTATTCCAATTATTTTTTTCTTATACCTGCTACTTCTCAGACTCTATTCTGACCTCTTTTGCGGCCGTTGCGAACCGCACCTAGAGTCACATTGTTGGACATGCGCATACGCGCATTTGTTCCAATGTAGCCGTTCATTGTTTACATGTCGGTGCGCATGGCCGGAAGTGCGCGCGGACACGTGACGCGGTGGAGGAGGATCATGTGACTTGGCGTGTCACGTGGCCGCGCGCGCGGACGCCCATGCTGCATCGCTGGTTACACTGTATGCATGATCTGAATATAACATATAGGGTGAGTGCAACTGAACCATCCCGCCTCCCGTATTGTCATTAATTATGTAACACATGTTTGAACTTAATGATGCAATTACTGTATTATGATAGTTTTGCCTGTAAAACGTGGCCTTTGTAAAGTTTTATTGTGTTTTTAACATACACGGTCCACTATGCACTTTATCATTATAGTGGTAGCTTTTACCCTATATCCTATTGCACTTTATATGGTATATACCTCTTAATTTTTTGATTAGTTACTTTATTGATTTGTTTGTGCATTTACATATATATAGCACCCATGTGATCACTGTTTGTTGCTTGAAAAAGGCTGCAGTGGCAGCAGAAACGTTGCACTTTTTGTATTGATATGGAATAAACACCTTTTCTACACTCATAACCTTGAGTGCTGCAGCCTCTTCTTGGATGTGTTACCTACCTTGACCTAGGATCTTTTCATCGCTGCCTGCACCATCTACTATCTACTTGGGCGCTGCTCTACATTTTGTTTGCTGTCTAGATAGGAGAAAGATAGATAGATAGATAGATCAGTTTCCCAACCAGGGGGCCTCCAGCTGTTGCAAAACTACAACTCCCAGCATTCCTTTGGCTTTATGAGCATACTGGGAGTTGTAGTTTTGCAACAGCTGGAGGCCCCCCTAGTTGGGAAACACTGATCTATCTATCTATCAATCAATCAATCAATCAATCAATCATCTATCTATCTATCCATCTATCTCCTATCTATCTATCTATCTATCTCATATCTATCTCATATCTATCTATCTATCTATCTATCAATCAATCAATCAATCAATCATCTATCTATCTATCTATCCATCTATCTCCTATCTATCTATCTCATATCTATCTATCTATCAATCAATCATCTATCTATTATCTATCTATCTATCCATCTATCTCATGTCTATCTATCTATATCATATCTATCTATCTCATATCTATCTATCTATCCATCTATTTATGTATCTATCTATCTTTCTATTTATCTATCTATCTCATATCTATCTCAGATAGATGAGAGATAGATGAAAGATAGATAGATATGAGAGATAGATAGATAGATGATATATAGATAGATAGATACATAAATAGATGGATATATAGCTAGATATGAGATAGATAGATAAATAGATGATAGATAGATAGATGATAGATAGATATGATATAGATAGATAGGAGATAGATGGATATGATATAGATAGATTGATATGATATAGATAGATAGGATATAGAAAGATAGATATATAAAGAACAATGTGATGCAGCACGCCACAAGTTTGCAGAAAATGGTGGTTTATTCCATCATGTGTATAGACTATGCACATGATGGAATAAACCACCATTTTCTGCAAACTTGTGGCGTGCTGCATCATATTGTTCTTTGTCTGGATTGAGGAACCAGTGGACCCAGGTTCCAAGTATGCGGGCACCCCGACTTCTCTCTAATCTCTGGATTTTGGTTGTGCCGTTTCTATTTGTTTTAGATAGATAGATAGAAAGAGATAGTATCTATCTATCATCTATTTATCTATCTTTCTATCTATCTCATATCTATCTATATATTCATCTATTTATGTATCTATCTATATTTCATCTGTCTATCTATCTCTCATATCTATCTATCTTTCATCTATCTATCTATCTATCTATATCTATCTATCTATCTATCTATCTCATATCTATCTATTAATCTATATTATCTAAGTGTTTTATTCCCCCATGTATGTGTGACGTTCCGATAGCATCCCGCCATCTTTATCATACGTACAGTTGTACATTCTGTAGTCTCTGTGACATCACTGTGCTTCATAATAAACTGTGACATCACTGTGCTTCGTAATAAACTGTGACATCACTGTGCTTCATAATAAACTGTGACATCACTGTGCTTCGTAATAAACTGTGACATCACTGTGCTTCGTAATAAACTGTGACATCACTGTGCTTCGTAATAAACTGTGACATCACTGTGCTTCGTAATAAACTGTGACATCACTGTGCTTCGTAATAAACTGTGACATCACTGTGCTTCGTAATAAACTGTGACATCACTGTGCTTCGTAATAAACTGTGACATCACTGTGCTTCGTAATAAACTGTGACGTCACTGTGCTTCATAATAAACTGTGACATCACTGTGCTTCATATTAAACTGTGACATCACTGTGCTTCATAATAAACTGTGACGTCACTGTGCTTCATAATAAACTGTGACGTCACTGTGCTTCATAATAAACTGTGACGTCACTGTGCTTCATAATAAACTGTGACGTCACTGTGCTTCGTAATAAACTGTGACGTCACTGTGCTTCGTAATAAACTGTGACATCACTGTGCTTCGTAATAAACTGTGACATCACTGTGCTTCGTAATAAACTGTGACATCACTGTGCTTCATAATAAACTGTGACGTCACTGTGCTTCATAATAAACTGTGACGTCACTGTGCTTCATAATAAACTGTGACGTCACTGTGCTTCATAATAAACTGTGACGTCACTGTGCTTCATAATAAACTGTGACATCACTGTGCTTCATATTAAACTGTGACATCACTGTGCTTCATAATAAACTGTGACATCACTGTGCTTCATCCTGTAATTTGATGTCACTGTGTATAACAACCCTGTAGTGACATCACAGTTTATTATTCTTGAATGCTGACTTCACTGTGTATATTTTCCCGGTACAATGACATCACTGTATAGTTACCCTCTACTGTGACAACACTGCGTTTATTAACCCTGTAGTGGCAAAACTGTTTATTGTCCCTGTACAGAGACATTACTGTTTATATTAACTCTGAACTGTGATGTCACTGTGCATATTTACCCTGTATTGTCACTCGCAGTGCAAGGTAAATATGTACAGTGACATTAGGGTATACAGGCTTAATATATACAGTGATGTCACAGTGCAGTGTAAGTATCAACAGTGATGTTGCAGTATAGAGATAACACACAGTGATGTTATAGTTCAGAGATAATATACACAGTGATGTCACAGTACAGGGATAATACACACAGTGATGTCACAGTACAGGAATAATATACACAGTGATGTCACAGTACAGGGATAATATACACAGTGATGTCACAGTACAGGGATAATACACAGTGATGTCACAGTACAGGGATAATACACAGTGATGTCACAGTACAGGGATAATACACACAGTGATGTCACAGTACAGAGATAATACACACAGTGATGTCACAGTACAGAGATAATACACACAGTGATGTCACAGTACAGGGATAATACACAGTGATGTCACAGTACAGAGATAATACACACAGTGATGTCACAGTACAGGGAGGGATAATATACACAGTGATGTCATAGTACAGGGATAATACACAGTGACGTCACAGTACAGGGAAAATACACAGTGATGTCACAGTACAGTGATAATACACAGTGATGTGACAGTACAGAGATAATACACACAGTGATGTCACAGTACAGGAATAATACACAGTGATGTCACAGTACAGGAATAATACACAGTGATGTCACAGTACAGGAATAATACACAGTGATGTCACAGTACAGGAATAATACACAGTGATGTCACAGTACAGGGATAATATACAGAGTGATGTCACAGTACAGGGATAATACACAGTGATGTCACAGTACAGGGATAATACATACAGTGATGTCACAGTACAGAGATAATACACACAGTGATGTCACAGTACAGGGATAATACACAGTGAGGTCACAGTACAGAGATAATACTCAGTGATGTCACAGTACAGGGATAATACTCAGTGATGTCACAGTACAGGGATAATACACAGTGATGTCACAGTACAGGGATAATACACACAGTGATGTCACAGTACAGGGATAATATACAGAGTGATGTCACAGTACAGGGATCATATACAGAGTGATGTCACAGTGCAGGGATAATACACACAGTGATGTCACATTACAGGGATAATACACACAGTGATGTCACAGTACAGGGACAATACACAGTGATGTCACAGTACAGGGATAATACACACAGTGATGTCACAGTACAGGGATAATACACACAGTGATGTCACAGTACAGGGATAATACACACAGTGATGTCACAGTACAGAGATAATACACACAGTGATGTCACAGTACAGGGATAATACACAGTGATGTCACAGTACAGAGATAATACACACAGCGATGTCACAGTACAGTAACCCCCCGACCTACGATGGCCCCGACATATGATAAAATCGACATACGATGGCCTCTCAGGCATTTATATGTCGGGGCCATCGCATTCGGGAGCCCCTGGGACAGCATCGGGAGCGACGGGGACAGGTGAGTACAGCTTCCTATACTTTACATTGCACGGATCCCTCAACATACGATGGATTCGACAAACCATGGGTCGTTTGGAACGAATTACCATCGTATGTTGAGGGACCACTGTACAGGGATAATACACAGTGATGTCACAGTACAGAGATAATACACACAGTGATGTCACAGTACAGGGAGGGATAATATACACAGTGATGTCATAGTACAGGGATAATACACAGTGACGTCACAGTACAGGGATAATACACAGTGACGTCACAGTACAGACATAATACACAGTGATGTCACAGTACAGACATAATACACACAGTGATGTCACAGTACAGGAATAATACACAGTGATGTCACAGTACAGGAATAATACACAGTGATGTCAAAGTACAGAAATAATACACAGTGATGTCACAGTACAGGAATAATACACAGTGATGTCACAGTACAGGGATAATATACAGAGTGATGTCACAGTACAGGGATAATATACAGAGTGATGTCACAGTACAAGGATAATACACAGTGATGTCACAGTACAGAGATAATACACAGTGATGTCACAGTACAGGGATAATACACAGTGATGTCACAGTACAGGGATAATACACACAGTGATGTCACAGTACAGGGATAATATACAGAGTGATGTCACAGTACAGGGATAATATACAGAGTGATGTCACAGTGCAGGGATAATACACAGTGATGTCACATTACAGGGATAATACACACAGTGATGTCACAGTACAGGGACAATACACCGGGATGTCACAGTACAGAGATAATACACAGTGATGACACAGTACAGGGATAATACACAGTGATGTCACAGTATAGGGATAATACACACAGTGATGTCACAGTACAGGGATAATACACAGAGTGATGGCACAGTACAGAGATAATACACAGTGACGTCACAGTACAGGGATAATACACAGTGATGGCACAGTACAGAGTTAATACACAGTGATGTCACATTACAGGGATAATACACAGAGTGATGGCACAGTACAGAGATAATACACAGTGATGTCACAGTACAGGGATAATACACAGTGATGTCACAGTATAACCATCTCACAGCCGGACCACCATGTAATTTCAGCAGAAAATAAAGCAGAGCCTCATGTTCAAGTTTCGCCTAAGGCCTCACAAAGTCTAGAGCCGCCTCTGGTCGGCCCTACCATGGGACCCGGTGGGACCATAAGTCCCAGGTGGCACTTTTCAGGGGCGGCATTTTGCTGCCCCCCTTTTTTTTTGTGCCTAGTAGGTTCATGGTAGGGTTGGCGCCGCCGCTACTCACTGTTCTAAAGCAGCTGCGGGGTATAATAGCGCAGCGGGCACTTTAGACAGTGAGTCTGCCTCCGGCCGACCGGGGTCTGACGAGGGACGTCGCACAAGTGACGTACTTCTGCAGACCCGCTCAGGAGGACGTCAGTGACGTCACTCATCAGGCCGCTGCCGGAGAGGAGAAGCGCTGTGCAGGGCAGATAAGTGTGCCTCTGTGTGTGTCTGTGTCTGTCTGTGTGTTTGGGGGGGCTATGGCTACCTAATGTGAGGAATCTATGCTACCTAATGTGGGGAAACTATGTTACCTAATGTGGGGAATCTGTGCTACCTAATGTGGGAAAACTATGCTACCTAATGTGGGGAAACTATGCTACCTAATGTGGGGAAGCTATGCTACCTAATGTGGGGAAACTATGTTACCTAATGTGGGGAATCTGTGCTACCTAATGTGGGGAAACTATGCTACCTAATGTGGGGAAACTATGTTTCCTAATGTGGGGAATCTGTGATACCTAATGTGGGCAAACTATGCTACCTAATGTGGGGAAACTATGTTACCTAATGTGGGGAAACTATGTTACCTGATGTGGGGAATCTGTGCTACCTAATGTGGGGAAACTATGCTACCTAATGTGAGGAAACTATGTTACCTAATGTGGGGAATCTGTGCTACCTAATGTGGGGAAACTATGCTACCTAATGTGGGGAAACTATGTTACCTAATGTGGGGAATCTGTGCTACCTATTGTGGGGAAACTGCTACCTAATGTGGGGAAACTTTGCTACCTAATGTGGGCAAACTATGCTACCTAATGTGGGGAAACTGCTACCTAATGTAGGGAATCTATGCTACCTAATGTGGGGAAACTGCTACCTAATGTGAGGAAACTATGCTACCTAATGTGGGGAATCTATGCTACCTTATGTTGGGAATCTATGCTACCTAATGTGGGGGGGCTTGAATGAGCTGCGGCATATGGGAGGCCTTAATAAATAATTAGAAATGTATACAGCAAGTGACATATGGGGGTCCACCTGAGTAAGTGACACATGCTGAACAATTGATGTTTTTTTTGGGGGGGGGGCACAGGCACATTCTTTGCACAAGGGCCCTCTGCTGTCTGTTTCCGCCCCTGGGTAGAGAATAAGGGGTAAAGTGGAACATAGAACAAATGCAGTTATTTTTTTCTAAATTTTTTTTTAATGAAGTAAACGAGATAAAGGTAAGCAATGACTTTTCCTCAGTCTGAAGCGCGGTCCTCATCGGCAGGAAGCAGTGAGGAGGAGGAGGATGACGGAGGTTCTGATTCCATCTCTGCTTCTTTTTCGTCCCTCTCTATATATAGGGCCGTGGCCATGAAGAAGGCCCCTCCGATGACTGCCATTATGGTGCAGGTCATGAGGGCATACTCCAGGCTGCGGTATTTCAGAAGAGGGGATTTGGCATATCCTCGTTCGTAGGTGTCAGATATCAGGCCGATGAGGTAAGGGCTGCCGGCGTCACCTAGGAGGTGATAGATTGTCATCTGCACGGCCAGGGCTGAAGATCTCCTCCATGGAGTTACTACTTTTAGTATAATGTCAGATATGAGGGTGAAATTTACTGACAGAAGCGTCTCTCCGATGAAGATGAAGATGTTGGTGGCAACGAGGCTGATGTTGCCAAAAGTCAATGCCAACAGAAGAAAAGGGGCGGAGAGCATCATCGCGCATCCACACACAAGCGGGTCCGCCCGTGGGTTGGATTTGCGATATCTTTTACTTATCTCCGTCCCTGCTACAACTCCCAGAATGCCGGAAACGACTGTAACCACACCAAATATTAGGATGTCGTGATAGTCACACGGTTCAGCACGGCAAGGGTCCTTCTCTTGTAGGAGTGTTCGTGCGTGGGTCAGGTATGACGGACCCCATACACCTATGGCTCCCACTATGAAGGATACAGCCGTCGATCCCATGGTGGTTAACATGAAGCTTCGATTTTTAAATAGTTTTTTCAGATCTGTCGCCCATTTGGCAAACTTCTGGGATTTGTTGTTCTTCTTCCCGTTTGTAGTCGTTCTTGGAAGCTCCTTTGTGACCAAAATCATCAAAGCCACAGCTATGAGGCCCAGGCCAGGGGTGACCCGAAATGCCCAGTGCCAATCGCCCCTTGCTGCATCAGTCACTTTGGGCCCGATGATGTATCCTAGTCCGCAGCCTACAGGTATGACGGAGTAAAACACGTTCAGCATACGGGTCCGCTGGTCACTTGTATAAAGGTCTGCAATGATGGAGGGGGCGATGGTGCAGAAAGTCGCCTCTCCGGCCCCAACCAGTCCACTCGTCAGCAGGAAGAGCAGGAAGTACCCGTCAGGGATGAATGACAGGGTAAGTGTCATGCTCAGCCAAACGATGACTCCTGCGCAAACAGTATATTTCTTATTACAGTGGTCGCCCAAATATCCGGCAATTGGTGCGACCAGCACGTAGCTTCCAATGAACAATGTATTCAATAAGCCGGACAGACTAGCATTGGTGTCATATGCTTTCTGTATATAAGGCAGCACCCCCGCCACGCTGGAGCGATTTGCATAGATGAGCAAATTAACAAAGGCGAGGATCACTACGGTGATGATGGAACGTGCGGTGGACATCACGCTTAGAGATGGCAGGTTCTGCCTCTCAGGGATATCGCCCTTTTCTACATCCATATCACTATGGTCCTCCATTGCTTCTTCCTCCTCCTTCAGCAATGGGTCTTGTGGAGAGGCCATGGTCACAGGTCAGAGCCTGAAAACACTAGAGAGAGAGAGTAAGTGAACACATTAGACAACATGTCATCATTCCTGTCATTATACAATAGATCCTTCATACAGAGCAGAAATGTCCAGCACAGAACCACAAGATAACACTAAGACCATCGCAGCCTCAGAAGAAGACGCTTCTCTATAAGTGTTTTATATGGAGACGTCTTCCCTGAGGTTACCAATGTCTGATAACCCTGAACCTGTCCGGTCCTAGTAATATCTGATAACCCTGAACCTGTCCGGTCCTAGTAATATCTGATAACCCTGAACCTGTCCGGTCCTAGTAATATCTGATAACCCTGAACCTGTCCGGTCCTAGTAATATCTGATAACCCTGAACCTGTCCAGTCCTAGTAATATCTGATAACCCTGAACCTGTCCAGTCCTAGTAATATCTGATAACCCTGAACCTGTCCAGTCCTAGTAATATCTGATAACCCTGAACCTGTCCGGTCCTAGTAATATCTGATAACCCTGAACCTGTCCAGTCCTAGTAATATCTGATAACCCTGAACCTGTCCGGTCCTAGTAATATCTGATAACCCTGAACCTCTCCGTTCCTAGTAATATCTGATAACCCTGAACCTGTCCGGTCCTAGTAATATCTGACAACCCTGATTCTGTCCAGTCCTAGTAATATCTGATAACCCTAAACCTGTCCGGTCCTAGTAATATCTGATAACCCTGAACCTGTCCGGTCCTAGTAATATCTGATAACCCTGAACCTGTCCGGTCCTAGTAATATCTGATAACCCTGAACCTGTCCGGTCCTAGTAGTATCTGATAACCCTAAACCTGTCCGGTCCTAGTAATATTTGATAACCCGGAACCTGTCCAGTCCTAGTAATATCTGATAACCCTGAACCTGTCCGGTCCTAGTAATATCTGATAACCCTGAACCTGTCCGGTCCTAGTAATATCTGATAACCCTGAACCTCTCCGTTCCTAGTAATATCTGATAACCCTGAACCTGTCCAGTCCTAGTAATATCTGACAACCCTGATTCTGTCCGGTCCTAGTAATATCTGATAACCCTAAACCTGTCCGGTCCTAGTAATATCTGATAACCCTGAACCTGTCCGGTCCTAGTAATATCTGATAACCCTGAACCTGTTCGGTCCTAGTAATATCTGATAACCCTGAACCTGTCCGGTCCTAGTAATATCTGATAACCCTAAACCTGTCCGGTCCTAGTAATATCTGATAACCCTGAACCTGTTCAGTCCTAGTAATATCTGATAACCCTGAACCTGTCCGGTCCTAGTAATATCTGATAACCCTGAACCTGTCCGGTCCTAGTAATATCTGATAACCCTGAATCTGTCCTAGTAATGGCGGATTATAAGGGCTTGGCTGTATGGTCACTGGGCCATGTGAACTTCATACTGTAGATACAATTGGGCTATCCTGCTATATACATTTACTAATAATGAACCTGCCCCACCTCATTGGGATCTATCCCGTCCCATATATGACTTTCTGCCACTAGTTGATTTGAAAAATGTTTTCCCTTTCGGAGTACCCACAGTATTTCTATTGTTAGTACACACAGAATTCTATTATATAATATTATATTTCTGCCCTAATCTTTCTGTTATTCTTTTACTACTCCACCAAATCTTTCTCATAGACTTATATCATTTAGAACTTCATGAATTAGGACTCTTTTTCTTGGGGGCTTTTTTGGGCATAATTGCATTTTAGCAGTTTTGCAAGAAAAAGCTCTGGTCATGATACTATCTGTGCGTTTTATTATGTTTAATGCCTAAGCCAAGTATTGTCACAATGCTATGAGAAATATAACTTTTGTTATTTCTTTTGGAAATTAATTTCTTGTTTTTTTTTGCAAAAAAAAAAGCAACAGCAATAAAAAAAAACTGTCAAACAAAAAGCCCTGTGTATGTATGAATAGAAGAGGCTGAGACTTACCTTGTGGTTCTCTCTTCAGACAAGGAACAGTCAAAATCTTGAATTCTCTATTGCAAATAGAAACTCTCTAACAAACACTTTGCACCACAGGTTGTGAATGCAAAACACACTGAAGAGACTGCAGCCGGCGCGCACCTCCTTGTACAGCTTACGGTGACATCATCGCAAGCATGTGTGACATCACAGGGTTCTAAACCATCTTCAGGTATGTGTATATCTGTATAGTAAATGTGAGTAGCCATATTAGTCCAGTGATGCAGATTGTAATACATTTTTTATTGGACAAACAGAATTTTGTAGAGACAAACTTTCGGGATTCCTCCCTGATAATTTATAAAGTCCTTTGATCATTAGTCCTTGACTATTGGACTTGATAAAGGGAGGAATCCTGAAAGCTTGTCTCTACAAAATTCTGTTAGTCCAATAAAAACGGTATTACAAGAGACTGCAACATTTTTTTTGATTTGTGTGTATATATATATATATATATATATATATATATATATATAGTTCCAAGGAAAATGCTGTGGCACTCAAGGTATGGTGAAAAAATGAAAACTATTTATTTATCCCAAATGTGCAAAGAGCAACGTTTCAATGGTCTCACACCATCATTATCAAGTGGCTTGATAATGATGGTGTGAGACCATTGAAACGTTGCTCTTTGCACATTTGGGATGAATAAATAGTTTTCATTTTTTCACCATACCTTGAGTGCCACAGCATTTTACTTGGAACTACGTATGCAGGATCCTGGACCCGGATCCTAGCTGGAGGCACCTACTCACGCTCTAGGAGTGCACTTAGACAGAAAATAACAACCTTAACTTCAGAAGCTCATAAGTACTGAAAGGGTTAAGATTTTTTAATAGAAGTAATTTACAAATCTGTTTAACTTTCTGGAGCCAGTTGATATATATAAAAAAGTTTTTGCCTGGAATACCCCTTTAAGATTGAACCGATTATTATTGATATATGTCATGAATGCATCAACGGTCAGATGGTCAGACGACCAAATGATGACCACATCGTCTACATACCTCCCATACCATGCGAGGCATGTGGAAAATGGATTGGTGTGAGAAAAAATAAACTGCTCCTCCCACCAAAAAACAAAAAGCTTAGCCCGAGCTGGTGATGACTTTGCTCCCATTGAAGCACCCGTGCGCTGCAAATAAAAATTGTTACCAAACATAAAATAATTGTGTTTTAACACAAAATCTACCACCTCAATAATGTAATGTCTCAAATCCACAGAATATTTAGAAAATCTCATCAGTATATCCGAGATAGCTGATAATGCCAGGTTTTGAGGAATACTGGAATAGAGCGATTCAATGTCGCAAGTAAGCCACGACAGAGAATCGCTCCATGTGAATTTAGTTCTTCTGACCAGGAGTTTACTGAAAATTCAGATTGTTCAAATACCACGGACACTAGCGGGGACTCAGAACCGCAATATGTGAACACTCACAAGAATCGCAATGCGAGAAGACAGTCAAAAAACGAGGAAGGCGCGGTGGCAGAACACATAGGAAGAAGAGCTTCGGAGCGTAACAAGGACAAACGGAAAAAGTAATAAAAGAGGATTTTCAAGTCATTAACATTTCTGCACAAATCATTACAGATGAAGAAACCTCGGTCCTGTGGAAAGGACTGGGTTTCTCTCCTACACATCATTTTGATGTTTATCGGACAGTTTTGGAAATAAATAAATTTGTAAGAACTTTAACAGTTAAGAAACATTTTTTTGTGGAAAATGCTGATGAACCATCGGACCCACCTCAACTTTCTATAAACCCTGATTTACCACTAATGCATACGTTAGCAGAACAAATTGCTTTTAGAGATCTCTGTCTCCTTGAAAATAGTGGGATATCTATTTGTGATGAAGTGAATACTGCACATACCTTCTCCACTAAAAAACAACATTTTTACCCCATACAGACCAGACCAGAAATTTTTGATTGGTTCCAGGACCTTATCATGAAAGTAATCAAAAGTAATGTCCTAATTTGAATAAAAAGGAGGCTGCTGCCATAAAGAAATTAAAGAAAAACAAAAATTTGACGATCCGATCCGCCGATAAAGGCGGCTCGGTAGTATGTATTGACACAGGACTGTATATCAATTTAAATGAAAATCTACTATCTGATGATAAAACTTACCTTAAACTTTGTGGGGATCCCACTGAACCTTTTAAAAAAGAACTGTTGACTCTGTTGGAAGAGGGGAAAGCCAGATCTATTTTGACCCAAAAAGAAGTGGATTATATTTTCGTGCCTGCTCCAATTATTCCTATCTTCCACTCGCTACCCAAGTTGCATAAGGACCGATTCCCGCCACCGATGCGTCCGATCGTGGCGGGGATCGGATCCCTTAACGAGCACCTATGCGAGTGGTTGGACTCAGTACTGTAACCTCTGGTTATGCAATGCCCAAGTTATATCAAGGACACTAAGCACTTGCTAAAAATCATGGATGAATTCACATGGAGCGATTCTCTGTCGTGGCTTACTTGCGACATTGAATCGCTCTATTCCAGTATTCCTCAAAACCTGGCATTATCAGCTATCTCGGATATACTGATGAGATTTTCTAAATATTCTGTGAATTTGAGACATTACATTATTGAGGTGGTAGATTTTGTGTTAAAACACAATTATTTTATGTTTGGTAACAATTTTTATTTGCAGCGCACGGGTGCTTCAATGGGAGCAAAGTCATCACCAGCTCGGGCTAAGCTTTTTGTTTTTTGGTGGGAGGAGCAGTTAATTTTTTCTGACACCAATCCATTTTCCACATGCCTCGCATGGTATGGGAGGTATGTAGACGATGTGTTCATCATTTGGTCGTCTGACCATCTGACCGTTGATGCATTCATGACATATATCAATAATAATCGGTTCAATCTTACGTTCACCCCCACATGGTGTAAAAGTGAAACACCCTTTTTGGATGTCATATTACGTGGCAACCCTGATACAAATAAAATTAAGGTTGATCCTTACAGAATAAAGATATCAGGCAATACCATCCGAAGGGCGAATTCATGCCATTCCAAACAAACGGTAAGAGCCATACCAGTAGGTGAACTTATACGAATTAAGCGGATCAGTTCTTCCGCTGAGGTGTACCGCAGGGAAGCTGATGCAGCATGCACACGCCTGGCGGCTCGAGGTTACCCTGAATGGCTCTTGAAAAAAGCTCGGTCGAGAGTGGATCCTATGGATCGAAAATCCCTTTTTACAAGTAAGCAACCAACTAAATCACAAGATTGTCCTACATTTGTCACCACGTACAGTCCAGAATTTAATGACATCAAACGCATTGTAATTAAACACTTACCTTTGCAATCAACAGATCCCACGGTAGGGGAGATTATAAAGTCAGGTGTGAGATTGGCAGCGAGGCGGGCACCTACTCTATCCAATCTCCTTGTTCCCAGTATGGTGGACACGGCTAGTGTTACCACCCAGTGGATTAGCACCAAGGGCTTCCACAAGTGCGGTAAATCGCGGTGTGTGGTATGTCCCTTTGCCGAAAAATGCCAGAAAATAGAAGGTACGGTGGATGGCAAATGCCATGTCATTCACAACTTTATAAACTGTGATAGCACTTTTGTTTTATATAAAATCATGTGCACACAATGTCACTTAACATATGTGGGTTCCACCAAAAGGTCCCTTAAAAAACGCATGCAAGAGCACATTAGACATGCTGCTGGCCCTTTAAGCTCGAACATTTCTAACGTATCTAAACATTTTCTAATATATCATAATTCAGACACCACTTACCTCAGGTTCTCAGGCATTGAGAAGGTGAACCTAAATAAAAGGGGAGGTGACCATATTCGATCCCTCCACAATAGGGAAATCATGTGGATTTATCTTTTGAATTGCATTCAACCCCATGGTCTAAATAGCAAAACAGATTTAATATTACATTACTGATATGTCTCCGAATAATTTATCTGTGTTTGGTCCCATCTTTTTGTTTTAATCACGTGCACATGTGATGTGGACCTGTCCCTCCCCTTCCTGTGGGAATGGGGAATATGCCCTGGAGTATATAAGGGTGCCTCATTTGAGGATCTACAGGCTATGAGTAAGGATCGATAGATCAGAAACGCGTCAGCCATGCTTGGGACCCCCCTCTGTTTGTGCAATATTTCATATTTTTGATATGTTCACGGTTTGTCTGCCACCGTGAAGGCTTTTAAGGAAGAACCCTGAATAAAGACGGACGTTTTACTTCTACTTGCTGGCTTTTTTAGTATTTTATTTTAGTTTTATCCACTGTGCCAGGGATGAAAATGATTCCAAAAGAAACTAACTCAACTGTCTATGCTCCCCCGTTGCTCCAATATTGGTGTCCCGTTCTCTGTTCGCCGCCTTCTGCTTTTCCTGCAGGTCAGTGAATCACGGTGCGCTCAGTGTCATCATTGTTTCAGCACCAGTTTTACAAATCAGTGTGCCTCCAGTGTTACACCAGTGTTTACAAATAAGTGTGCCTCCAGCTGTTGCAAAACTATAACTTCCAGCATGCCTTGACAGCTAGAGACTGTCCGGGAATGCTGGGAGTTGTAGTTTTGGACCACCTGGAGAGACACTGTTTTGAAAACACTGCCTTAGTCAGTATTTTCCAACCTGGGGACTTCCAGCTGTTGCAAAACTACAACTCCCAGCATTCCCCTGACAGTCTTTAGCTGTCCAGGCATGCTGGGAGTTATAGTTCTGCAACAGCTGGAGACACTCAGGTTTGGTAGGTAGGTCCTTAGTCCATTGTTTTCCAACCTGGGTGCCTCCAGCTGTTGAAAAACTCTAACTCCCAGCTTAAGACTGTCCGGGCATGCTGGGAGTTGTAGTTTTGCAACAGCTGGAGGCCCCCAGGTTGGGAAACACTAACTACGGCAGTGTTTTCAAAACATTGTCTCTCCATCTGTTGCAAAACTACAACTCCCAGCATGCTCGGACAGTCTTAAGCTGGAAGTTAGAGTTTTGCAGCAGAAGGTGGCATTTTGGTGGGTAGTTGGGCCCTTAGTCCAGTGTTTCCCAACCTGAGTGCCTCCAGCTGTTGCAAAACTACAACTCCCAGCATGCCCAAACAGCAAAAGCCTGTTTGGAAAACACTGGACTAAGGGCCTAGCTACCAAATGTAACATGGCCACCCACCTACCAACCAAACATATTACCTACCTAGCAAATGCTTTTTCTGCCTACCTAACAAACGTATACCGTATATACTCGAGTATAAGCTGAGTTTTTCAGCACGATTTTTCGTGCTGAAAACACCCCCCTCGGCTTATACTCGAGTGAACTCTCCACCCTCAGTGGTCTTCAACCTGCGGACCTCCAGAGGTTTCAAAACTACAACTCCCAGCAAGCCCGGGCAGCCATCGGCTGTCCGGACTTGCTGGGAGTTGTAGTTTTGAAACCTCTGGAGGTCCGCAGGTTGAAGACCACTGCGGCCTTCGACATCATCCAGCCCCTCTCACCCCCTTTAGTTCTGTACTCATCTCCGCTCGGCACTGGTCCGGTGCTGCAGGACTGTCCGGTGGGGAGGTCGTCTGGTGGGATAGTGGTTCCGGGCTGCCATCTTCATCGGGGGGGCCTCTTCTCCACGCTTCGGGCCCGGAATAGTCACGTTGCCTTGACGACGACGCAGAGGTACGTTCATTATCAACATCCCTCTGCGTCATCGTCAAGGCAACGCCTCTATTCCGGGCCCGAAGCGCGGAGAAGAGGCCCCCCGGTGAAGATGGCAGCCCGGAACCACTATCCCACCGGACGACCTCCCCACCGGACAGTCCTGCAGCACCGGACCAGCGCCGAGCGGAGGTGAGTACAGAACTAAAGGGGGTGAGAGGGGGCTGGATGATGTCGAAGGCCGCAGTGGTATTCAACCTGCGGACCTCCAGAGGTTTCAAAACTACAACTCCCAGCAAGCCCAGACAGCCGATGGCTGCCCGGGCTTGCTGGGAGTTGTAGTTTTGAAACATCTGGAGGTCCGCAGGTTGAAGACCACTGTATCAGACTTTGACAAGCGGTGATGATGATGACATGTGGTGATGATGACAAGGGGATGATGAGGGGGGGGGGGTGTGGGATTATGACAAGGGGATGATGAAGGGGGGTGTGTGGGATGATGACAGGGGGATGTTGAAGGGGGGGTGTGGGATGATGACAAGAGGATGATGACAAGGGGATGATGAAGGGGGGTGGGGATGATGACAAGGGGATGATGAAGGGGGTGTGTGGGATGATGACAAAGGGATGATGAAGGGGGGTGGGGATGATGACAAGGGGATGATGAAGGGGGGGTGTGGGATGATGAGAAGGGGATAATGACAAGGGGATGATGAAGGGGGGGGGGTGTGATGATGAAGGGGGGATGATGACAGGCGGTGATGATGAAGGGGGGATGATGACAGGGTGATGATGACAGGGTGATGATGATGAGGGTGTTAATGACGGGGGTCTGGATGATGACAGGGGGAGATGATGTATTTCCCACCCTAGGCTTATACTCGAGTCAATAACTTTTCCTGGGATTTTGGGGTGAAATTAGGGGCCTCGGCTTATATTCGGGTCGGCTTATACTCGAGTATATACGGTAACCTACCTACCTAGCGGCAAACCTTTTACTTGCCTTCCTACCAACTGAACTTACTATCTGCCTAAATAACTTGCAAACTTACTACTTGCCTACCTACTTAGAGAATGTTCTACTTACCTAATTTACTACTTGCAAACGTACTACCTGCTTACCTAGCAAACATATTACCTGGGTGGGGGGGGCCCAGGCATATTCTTTGCACAGGGGCCCTCTGTTGTCTGTGTCCGCCCCTGATCTGAAAGATATGTAGTAAATTAGCAGTACGTGTAAAACTATATACACTTGAAAACAGGTTAAAAAAACCTACAAAATGACTAAGTTTCATTTTCAGTTTTTCACCACTATAATAGCATTTTCCTGATGAACCCGACTAGTACACATAAAGGGCATGGCCTCACCCATGAAAACTTCATCCGAGGCATTAACAAACACAGTTCAGTTTTTGGGCTCAAATTTTGGCGCATGCTGCACCTAGAATGAAATGCAGAATTACACAATATCAATTTGAAGTGAAACCACATCTGGGAAAAGACACATTAACACATTTACACTTTTTTTAGTCATTCCTCCTCATTTTTATTCCTATAGAAAATGTTATCATGTATTGTCGGGAATCCCCTCTATATATCATAAAATATAAGGGAATATACAGAATTAAATGGCTTTTCACCATAGCCATTTAATTCTGTATATTTAGCATCTTTTCTCGGTGCCACTATATAAAATGTGTGAAATGATTGGTGTTGCATGCTTCTAAATGTCACGGTGGGTGAGCTTAGTCATTGCATGTGGTTATATTAATGATGAAAATGGATTACAAATGTACAAACAGGCCTAAGCAGAATGCTAGGAATTCGTTGTGGCTTTTCTCTTAACAAGAAGATAGCCTCCAGACAAAAAGCATTTCACTTAGATCAAAGTTTTCAAAGCCAGCATTGTACTCCTAACCCTAAAGATGTTGGAAGGATGCCTTCATATCATTGTATGAAATTTACTCACACGATGTACACACAAACAGTATGGAGATTATATGGACATTCTTTGCTGGTAAAAACGTTTTCCATCTTTCTTAAAATATATTAATGGAAACAAAATTTGATTCCCTTAGAACTTGTATTTGACCGCCGAGGTTGAGACTGATATTTCAGAAATAAGTGAGTTACAGTACTAGGCCAGTAACCTTGTGAAACTGTAGGTGTAGTGTTCAGGTAGAATTCAGTTATATGGATTACTTAAATGGGCACTGTCTTTTATATGTTGTACATATTTCCAAAACATTCATCTTTCTAATATAAGATATGGGGTCCCCCTGTTCGGCTACAGCATCATCTTTGTCCCGGCTGAAGCACAGGCTGGGGCAAAATCCAGGATGTGAAGGTGGGACTAGCACTCCTCTGTGCTCACTCCTGTCCTGTCTATAAGAATGCAGCATAAAAACAGAGAGGAAGGGGTTACAGAGCAGCCCGCAGTGATTGGATGAAGAGTTCAAGCACTGCACAGCAGACTCAGGGAGGAAGTGAAAGCATGGTGAGTGAGGGCAGGCTTATTGCTTGCCTTGGACACGTCTCTTCCTGAGCAGTGAATGTCAGAAAGAGTGAGCAGCAAAATGAAGGGATTTTTGAGCCAAATACAGAAGCAAGACACATAAAAATACACAAAGAATCTGCATAACTTGGTGCGTAGCATATACTAGCATAATTTTTTCTTCTGTTATAACAGGTACACTTCACTCCATACACCCCACGCACCCCATCCTCGGCCTCCTCATCACCCCATACACGCACACCATACTCGGTCTTCTCATCACCCCATACACCCCACACCCCCATCCTTGTTCTCCCCCCCCCCTTAAATTAAAAAAAAAAAAAAACTTGTTCCTCGATCTCCTCATCATCAATACTAATCACCCCCATCCCTCCTCATCGTCATTGAACCCCCCCCCGATCCTCCTCCTCATCATTACAAAAAAAACATCCTCCTCAGCATCGTTAGGAATCAAAACAACTGAACCCCCCGGTCCTCCTCATCATCATTATGGCATCCCCTAATCCCCCCTCCCCTTTTCGCTCATCTCATCATCACTACAACCCCTTCGCCCCCAGAAACCATAACCCCCCCCCCATCCCCACACCCGATCCTTGCTCTTCTCACCATTCTGAAGCTCAGCGATGCAGCAGTGTGAGACGGGAGAGTCTGCCGCTCCTGTCACTGTCGGCTGCTGGGTTCAGAGGCTGTGACACATCAGGGGCTTGGAGCAGATGTGCGTGCCTGCGTGGGGCATGTCTGCTCCCATCAGCCCCTGGCCTGACCCTGCAAAGATTTTGAAAGGGCATGCACTGGTGTAAAGGTAAAAAAAAGTGCTGGCAGCGGCAGGCCCGGACCCGCAACCTGTTGCTGCAGCATAAAGTTTAGTGTAGTGGCAGGGTGGCCCCTGGGCTATGAGTCCCGGTCATGATTGCGACCCTTGCGACCTCTATAGCTATGCCACTGGACGTGTCTAAGAGTGATAGGAGTGTAAATACAGCAATACAGCAATCACACTACTATTACCCCCAGACAGCAGATGCAGCTCTGGAGGTGACTGCAGTATAAGACAGCAGAATAGTAAGTGCAGCTCTAGAGGTAACAGAAGGAGAAGACATGATGTAACAGTGGAATAGTAACTGCAGTTTTGGAGGTGAAAGGAGGATAAGACATGATGTAACAGCAGAATAGTGGCTGCAGCTCTGGGGGTGACAGGAGGATAAGATATGATGTAAGAGCAGAATTGTGGCTATGGTACTGGAAGTGACAAAAGGATAAGACATGGTGTAACAACAGAATAGTGAGTGCAGCTTTGGAGGTGACTGAAGGATAAGGCATGGTGTACCAACAGAATGAGTGCAGTTCTGGAGGTGACTGGAAGATATGGTGTAACAGCAGAATAGTGGCCACACACAGACACACACACCTCTTACTTCTCTTCTTCCTCTTTGCAGAAAGGCTTAAGAATCTGCGGGTCATGTGACTTAAAGGGGTTATCCAGGAATCAAAAAACCAACCTATTTTCTTTCAAAGACTGCTCCCTGTCTATATTCTACTTTGGGTGTGGTATTACAACTATTAACTTCAATGGAACTGAGCTGCAGAACCACACCCAACCTGGAGACAGACGGGGAGCGGTATTTGCAAGAAATTATCTCTGTTTTTTTAAATTCCTGGATAACCCCTTTAAGCACTCTCCAACACAGATCGTGAAGGGGAGAAGTTCCTACGGTTAAGTAAGATATAGTGATGCCCCCTCCCTCTGTCCTATCTGCCCCTAGAAACATACCCCCCCTTGCTTTCCTCCTACATTAGATGTTAAAAGATCAGGGAGCATGCAAGCTGGGGGTCAGTATATATCCTGCCTGCATGCTCCCTGATCTTGAGAAGCAGCAAGTCCCGCCGTGGCGGGCCCCCCCTCAGACCTGGGCCCTCGGGAAGTGCCCAACCTGTCACTCCGCCCCTGCTTCTCATATAAACCTATAGAATATCCAAAACAATGACACTCACAATTCGGCTTATAGGAAACTTTATTCAGTGCATATTAAAACACCCAGCCGTCATGAGGAACAGATACCTGGGCCACAAAGTAGCTGCGTAATGATGTAGTATATTGTGATTTATAATATATTCATTAGTGTTAGGGAGGCACAATGTATGCAAGTATTCTCAGTAACTCATGCACTTTGGTGTAAGTATTTTTGTAACACCTTCATGGCTAAAGAAAGTGATCATGGCTAATAATAGGGGAATTGCCATGTTAAATAAATCTTAAAACTCTTTCTGATCCACTTCTGGGAAAGGCAGAACATTTATAGTGACTAATGTAGACATTCAAAACAATCTCAGGATGGAAATATTGTTTGGTTATATGATAAAATAAATTATCTGCACAGGATCTCTTTGGCGCTGTTACTATGAAATGTAATTTCAGTCTGATAATAGGATATTGGGTGATTTTCTGGTTTTCTCAGGCTTTTGTCCTTTTGCACAGAAATACAGAAAATGAAAGACAGTTTACTGGGTAACTACTTGACAAAATACATAATATATCGGTAAGGTTCCCCCTAGAGCAAAGTGTAAGAATATTACAGGTCACCAAGAAATACATTAACCAAATAATGTTTGGTCATTTATCCCTAACCTAAATATAAAGAGCAAAAGAGAACTTGGATGAGCCTTTCATGTAGGAAAACCTACTTAATAAATGAAGCTCTGGAATGTTATTGGGAGTCCTCTGCAGCTATGTGTAAGATTGAAATCAAATGAAAGGGATTTTCCAGTTTCATTTAATGCTGTTAATGACATTAGAGAAAATATAAGCAGGTCAAAGATGAGGAAAACATAGCGCCCCTCATGTCCTAAGGTTGTGTGTGGTATTACAATTCTTCTCCATTGACCTCAATGGAAGAGAGATACAATACCACAGACAAGCTGAGGACAAGAGTCCTGTACAACCCCTTTAAGCCATCAAAACTACTTGGGGAGTGTAATAATTCCTTGCATCACTGAGAAAAATTCTGTTTATTGTCCTGGCTGCCACCACGACAAGTGTCCAGAAGGCGGGCTCTTGTAGTTAGGTGCACAGAGATCCCTTAATAGAGTTTGCCTGGCCACTCCTCTCATCTATACTTGACAGTGTGGTGACCCAGGAGGTTGTATACTGGGACCTGCATTACTTCTTAGATGTCAACGGTGCTGCAAGTGGTGTGGCAGTCCCATGTAACCTGGCCCTAGGTGCATACAGATTTTGTCAATAGTACATGTTGGTACAATAGCAGACTCTCTGTGTACTGGTGATGTCGGTCAGGATGCCCTTGGTGTTGTTGGTGCATGCAGATAACCAGATACAAGGAAAGGAGGAGAAGGTGCCAGGCATTTTCACTTCCAGGCGTTAAGTGCTGAAAGGGTTTCCATTGTGTGCAGAGGAGAGGTGCTCAATGCAGGGTATCAGCGAATAAATAAACTGGACTTGAATAAAAACTTTCTTGCTTTAGTTCTGGAATCAGAGGTCGGGTCTATCCCAAGATGTCACTCAGTCCCTAATAAGAGTATAGTCTGACTTGTTACTTTACTCGAAGGATAGGTGAGTATGACTTGTGTGACTTGTGGTCTTCTCGGTTGTCTTCTCAGTGATGTAACTGGGGTAACTTAAACACTTTAGCACAGGATCCCATATCAATGTTATTGATTTATTATTTTTATTTTACACCCCAAAAAATATAAAAAAAACTGTTAGGTGCCCAGATAACCCCTTTAAATTGTATCTTCTCAACAGTTTTGAGCCTTTAAAACTGCTGCCATGGAGTGTAATGATACTTGCAACTAATGACTGAGGAAAATGTTGTTTAATGCAGGTGCATCCAGAACATCTGACTAATGCCTAACCAGACAATGACCTCGAGGCAAGTGATGCCCGATTCTCTTTGTGAGCTATCAGGCCCTTAATACTTCTCTTGAAATCTCCCTTTTGACTGTTGTGGACACCCTGTCAACGTGGAATAGGCTAGGTCACAGACTCAGCCTCTCTTTTTGGCTCTTCTTGTGTTCAAGACAGATCATCAGGGTTGTTTATAGGTTCTTTCCTACCTACACCAGACATGTCATTTTACCCTTCAATGGGACTAAAGGCTCTTGTGCAAACCTCTGTAACATGTGTGTGTAGTGTATTAACCCTTTTTGCTTGTTGCATCGACAGCTGGACTGGGCACAATGCAATAAATTATATATTTGAAATAAAGCTATGTTCTATCTGATATAAAAACAAAAAGCCTACATCCGTCACCAAGGACTTCTACCCCTTGTGTGATGTTTCAACAGCAATAGTGTCCAATCAGGAGAGCTGCCATTTATAGCTGAGAGGAGGGGCAAGGGAAGCCCTCAATACTAAGCTGTCATAACACCTAGCAAAAGTACCTAGCCCTTGTTGTGTATTTGCGGTGGACGTGGATGGGGCATTAAACAACATTTCTGTTGGTCATGCAAGTTGAAAGACACTTTTTAAAGGGATTATTGGGCACCTAACATTTTTTATATTTTGCTGGGGTGAAATAAAAATAATGTGTCATTGTTGTTGTCACTACTCAGAGGAGTCCACCTCAAAAGTAGGAAGAAGAGTGATAAGTGGGAAACAAAATAAATAAATAGGTGCCTGGATAACACCTTTCACACATTCCCTGCCCAGGACCTCAAGGATCTCATGCATTCTAACAAGGAGGCACTTGAGTAGACAATGCTGCATTGGATACATCATGGCTACTAATGGCTGTATATCAGATGATGCCTGTAGTAACAAGTTCGGGAAGTGACTGCTGCAAGTTCCACAGCCTGAGACACAGAGGGTTCAGGTGAAAGCTGTAGATTAGTGCAGCCTTTATTTAAGCCCATGTGGAAAAGGAGAATGGAAGACAGCAAGGGGTTACATATAGTCCCCCCTCTGCTTCTGTATGACTGCAGATCTCTTCAGGGGGTGGGGTTTCATGGACTTTTGTTCATGTAATCCACCCCCCCCCCTACTTGCACCTCCAACATCAATTAAAGAGCATACTTACATTTTGATTGTGGCTTTTTTTTGTAATGTAATGAGCAAATGGGTTCTTGGGGCCCAACCTCCGGAACACCCACAATCACAAGGATGAGGACCTGATTGCCCCATCAAAATAGACCAGCAGTCACACATGGGCACTGCTGCTCTATTTATTATCTATGGGAACTGCCAGAGATAGCCGAGTACAGTACTCTTCTATCCGGCCTATCCCCTTTTATTTACCTCTTCCATATCCATAGCAAACAAAGGCAGGGTCTGTGGAGGCAATAAGACACAGAGGCAGTGAACAAGAAAAGATTGGCTAGTTAACCCTAGGCTCTTGCAATGAGGGGGAGAGCCCCCTGGGCACTTCAGCCCCATTTACAGATGTGGACAAAACTCATAATATTCCAGTATCTTAGTCATTATTGGGTGTTTCTAGATGTGTGTTTTGGGTCATTATTCTATTGGAGGACTCATGACCTGCGACTGAGAGCAATCTTCACCCAGAATGCCTGACAGTCGTGAGATTTCATTGTACCCTGTGCAGATTTGAGATTATGTACCAAATGCAGCAAAACAGCCCCAAAACATAACCATGACCAAGCCTTCTCCATGCTTCACAGTAGGCACAGTTTTCTTTTCCTTGTATGCTTAATATTTTGCATATGTGAACATAGAGCTGGTATGATTTGCCAAAAAACTTCAGTTATGTCTCATCTGTCCAAAGGACAAGCCACAGAGCTTCTTTGAGAATGTCCTTTGGACAGATGACAAAACTGGAGTTTTTTTGACAAGTCACTCAGCTCTTTGTTTGCAGATGCACAATAAAGCATACAAAAAAGCACACCACCTACTGTGAAGCATGGAGGAGACTCCATGTTGTGTTATGTTTAGGGGCTGCTTTTCTGCACCTGGCACAGGGTGTCTTGAATCTGTAAATGGTATAACAAAATTTCAATACTATCAAGGCATTTTGGAGTGAAATGTGCTGCCCAGGGTCATATCCCCTATCCAGGGAGATCGCGGGGGTATCAGCAGCGGACCCCCCGCGATCAGACACCTTATCCCCTATCCTTTGGATAGGGGATAAAATATTTTTGCCAGAATACCCCGGCACCATTATTTTTGCTGAACCACAAATCAGTTAATTTTTAGTACATATTTATTTATTATTACTTCTGTTAGTTTCAAGTTATGTTATTGAGGGGTTTCTATGTCTTTCACAAAAGGGTACCAACAATTTTATCCACATCTGTTCAAATTAGCAAAAAGGCTTAAATTTAGGTCTGGAAAGGACTATGGAGATCAAAAAGTATGACCGGAATCATGATGACTAGCCAATTCTAGCCAGTTGTTCATTGACACTCCTGTTTTCCTGCTGACAGGTCCGCATTAATATATGCCATACGGTCTATTTTTCCACTTTAATAGTCTATTCACACGTACAGTATTCTGCGCAGATTTGATGCACAGGATTTCCTGCTGCAGATTTCAATGTAAACTGAATGACTGAACACACATCCTGCGCTTCGAATCTGCGCAGAATACTGTACGTGTGAATAGACCCTCAATGTCCCAATTTCTACAAAGACCTTGCATTTACATTATTTCATGCCTACATGGCATACAGTCGAAAAAAAACATAAAAAAAAAAAGACTTCAATTTGTAATGTAAATATTCTTTCTTGTTGACATATAAAAGAGGTTACAAAGAAATGCACAAAAGAAACACTAAAAAGAATACTTGTGTACAGTATTTATAAAACAAATATTTTACATTTAGCTTGCATAATGTTTAACATTTATTGCATTCTCCACACAGCAGAGAAATGAAGTGCATAATGATACATGCTGTGTTTTTCTTAACTTAAACAAAATATATATGACCTGCTTCTTCTCTGTCTCTTCCAACAGCCAGCGGCAGCACTGCACAGGTAAAAGTTTAATACGCACAAGCTTACTGGTTACTGTCACATACTGATATCTACCCCAATATGGCTCAAGCTGTTGTGTACTGTCCATGGAATAGACCACACATCTGCTATTGGGCCCATAGGACATAGGGGCACAGCCGGGTCCAAATGGTCACACCCCCTGTCCCATCTGTGTTACCACTGGACCAACACCTCCCCTTTTGGCTAGAGCTGCCACAAGCCATGCTCTGGGTTGATACTGCTTATTGGCCAGCTACGTCCACTCTGCTGGCCTGATTCTACCTCCGCTTATGATCTTACCCGCAACCAGCAGGCTCTATGGGGCAGGGGCGCAGTGGCATCAGTCTGCCACATTTCAGTAAACCTTGCTACAGCTAACTGCTTTCCTCCTCTCTTGCAGGCTCCTGCTGCAGGTGTTAGGTCAGCAGTCAAAATGGAAATAGAGGGGGGGGGGGGGGGGTAATTGGGGTAGAAGTTTGCAGGCACATTGTGGTCCCAGTCTGATGTCTACTGCACTCAGCTATCCTGCTTAAAAGGTAAGAGTACAATGTGTAAAGTGTGTATGTATGTGCAAACTTGCGTATGTGTGAAGTGTACATGTGTATGACAGGCAAGACAAATAAAATAGGACACATATACAGCACCTCATGGAAATCAGATGATTGACTTGGCAAGTGACCCACCTTGTGTATGGCAGCATCCCTCCATGGCTAATGTCAGATTGGGAGAGATGCGGCACAATAGTGTTGGGCGCGAATATTCGCATGTCGAATTTTTATCGCGAATATCGCAAATTCACGAATATTGCGAATATATTCGATATATATTCGAAATTGTGCATATTCGCATATGTGAATATTCGCATATTCCTTCTTTTCACTTGTGGGCCAATTAGAATGATGCAAATACACTTAGAGGTTATCAACAACATCCCTAGCAACCAATAGTAAAGTTGCCCACCCCCTCACTGTTTTCTTCCTCGAATATGCAAATATAACGAATACGCGAAATTCGCGAACGCAGGATGAATATTCTATGTTTGCGAAATATCACAAATTCGAATATGGGCAATGCGGCTCATCACTACTGCACAACCTCTATGCAATGAGTCGCTAGCTGACAGCTGTGAGCACTGTGCTTTGCTACCATAACGCCAGTTATACAGCATGTAAGGGTGCATTCCCAGACTGCAGAAGCTACAAAAAACACCACATGTGGAGGACATTGGCCACATGATTTTTCCGGTTATACTTCAGTTTTACAGACAAAATTGTGTAGCCATTGGCCTCTTTATGTGGCCATGTTTTAATCCATATGCAGCAACTTTAATTTGAAAGAGCATCCTAAGGCCATGTTCACACTATGTTTCATTTATTTTACAGCCATACAGCTGTGTTTTACAGCTGAAAATACTGACCAAAAAATGGTTTCAACATGGCCTAAGGGTACAGTCCAGGGGTGGGATTCAGCCGATTCTCCCCAGTTTGCATAAAACAGTTGTTAAAATGAACTCTGCTCTGAGCCAAGTAGAAGCAGTGAGGTGAGTGGAGAGCAGGTAGTAACACAGTAATACCAAAAGTATAGCTGTGTGAGTATATGCATAGGAAACCACCTGCAAATAAGATAAGCAGGAGCCGCAACAGCAGAGGCATTTCTTGCAGTGTGCACTCCTTTCCAGCCTATTGCATGCTATGGCATCAGAGAGGGTATCTGTCTCTATGTTATTCTGCCCCTACAAAGGACATACATAGCATAACATACCTGAAAGGTTCCCTTTAAAGGCATATTCTAGTTTTTTACATTTTTATATTATGGGGGCGAGGTAAAAATAAAATAACAAATTCCAAATTTCAAGATGAGTTGTCTCAGTAGGACTTGCCTTCTCAGCCTTAGTCAGTGATAGGCTTAGCTGGCAGGTCCTGCTAAGATGGTTCTTCATGGAAGTAGGAATAAGCAGAGACCAGCAGGGTTTGAAGAAGAGAAACAGGATAAGTGAGTATGGCTTTTTTTTTTTTTAACCCCCTCCCAGCATTATAGAAAAAAAATATTCCGGAATACCCCTTTAAATGTGTTCAAGCTGAAATTCTAATAAAACTCGACAAATCAGTAAGCTGGACTATGACATCAGAGGACGCTAGAGAGTGATCGGGCCACTCATCAGCTCCTCTATTGGATTCCTACAACTATTATGAAAGCAGAAATCCCATTTAATACTAACAATGATGTATATGTATAAATTAGCTGTGTCCTATGAATTGACCCCGTTTTATTATCAATTCATTAGTCTCATGTTCTGCCTTAGGAATAAATTCACCAAGGTCAGTCCAACATTCTTGCAAATCTGATAAATGTAGAAAATTCTACCTAAACTCATAAACAAAAATATAAAACACATTTACTTTAAACAATTCAAATTGTAATTCATGGCTAACAGTATTATTGACTCCCATACTATCGCATAAGCCTTAATACATTAGTTTGTGTCAAATGTGGCCCCTGTGCAAATACATTGACTTTTAAATGGGTCCAGCCCTTAAAATATTGTACAAGGAAAAATTAAAATATATTTATATATCAATCTCAAATTTGTTACTTTAGTATCATAAATTCAGTGTAGGCAGATAATAGCCTTCTGGACCAAAAACCACAGAATTTTGGATGGAGACCGCGAATCAAATTTTAGTGTCAGATGATTTCACAGATGGGATCAAAAGCTGGGGAAGACATTTGCATCCTAACATGCACACTGTGGCCCTTTCAATGCAATTATGGGAATCTGCTCATCCCACAACTGGTTCCCGGTCCTAGCTGATCAGTGTCTCTAGCATTCCATTGATACGCAGGAAATGCCCACTTTTTGCCAGCCAGTCTTTGTTTGCAGTGATAACCAAAATTGGCCAATGACTGGCTGAGTGGGTAATTCCTGTATGAAAGCTGAGACCGGAGTCTGTTGGGACAGATGTATCAGGGGATCAGGGCAGTTAATATGTATTTGTGGATCTACTGACTGTAATCAGACAATAAAGATTCAAGGATGTACTGTATCTTTTTTAAAGCAGTCATTAGGGCCAAACCATGCAGGAAATCACCGTCTTAAGACAGATTGATAAATCTGGCCCAATGGGTATTTGTCAAAACTATCTAAAGAAACAAGTGTTTTTATTGCCCATGAAAACCAATCACAGCTCAGCTTTAATTTCTGTGGTAAAATAAAAGCCGTCCTCTGATTAGAATGGTCAACAAAGACACGGCCTAAAGTATGTTCACACAGGACTGAAATGTTGAAAATTTGTTGCAAATTTACTGCAGATTTGTTGTGGCTTTCTTGCAGATTGTGACTCACCTAATAAAGTTATTTGTGAAAAGTCACAATTACTGTAGTCTGAAGTGGATCTGTCAGGTGTGAATATAGTGCGGATGTGACACTGGACATGGACTATGTATGTTTCTTTATGAAAAGATTTCAGCCAGCAAATGATGGTCAGTAAATATATTTACTGGATTCTGAAATTTCCTACTAAATATTGTCCTTTGTTTTACTACATGCTTCTTCTAACGAAAAGATTAACCAAAGCGGAGCACCCCTTTAATGGCTGAAAACAGCCCACCGAGTGGTTATTAATATATATGTAGCAAGCTTAACCCCAGCTATGTAGATGACATATTTGTGATTCCCGGTTCAGCATTATTAGAACTACTGTAATTTAGAGGGTGTTGGATTAATCAGTGACGGGATTGTTTTCTTTAATAAACATGATAATTGAGGAAGATTTACCCCAAACATTGACAGTAATGATAGACAATGAAACATGTTTAAACTCATGAATGAAAAAGCAACCTTAAAGGGGTATTCTGTGCAAAAACATCTTATCCCCTGTCAAAAGTATAGGGGATAAGATGTCTGATCGCGGGGGCCCCTCCGCAATCTCCCTGCAGCAGCCCCCATTCTATTCGTAGCTGCGTCTGCAGTTTCAGAAACCGCTGGGCTTCTGAGACGGGGACGTGACGTCACGCCACGCCCCCTCCATTCATGTCTATGGGAGGGGGCGTTGCGGCCGTTACGCTCCCTCCCATAGAAATTAATGGAGGGGGCGTGGCGTGACATCACATCCCCATCTCGGAAGCCCGGCGATTTCCAAAACTGCAGACGCAGCTACGCATAGAATGTGGGCTGCAGCAGGGAGATCGCGGGGCGTCAAAGCGGCGGGACCCCTGTGATCAGACATCTTATCCCCTATCCTTTGGATAGGGGATAAGATGTTTTTGCCCGGAATACCCCTTTAACCTGTCTGTATAGCCATTATTCATACATTCACGGACTGCCTGAAATTATGGTGATGTAGCTAAGGACACAAGGTTGTCCCACCTGCATATAGGTGAAGCCATCACATGTCCTTCTTGATTTTTCAGTAAATCTGCCTTAGAGATGTAACAATATGTGATATCCAAACTCTAGAAGCAACATATGCTGTTAGATTGTTATGTATTCCCTAAATCCACAGGTCATCTGCATATTTCAGACATTATATTTTAATACTACTAAAGATGTTGTTCCTGCACATGACTGTTTTTACATAAGTCCACTTAAATAGCAGCAAGTTAAAAGGCTCCTACTTCAGTCCCCCAGGGCCGATATGGCTTGCTATTTCCACTGGTGCTTGCTTGCCGAGGACTAGAACTTGCAGACAAGGGAGAAGAAACAGCTGTTGCAGAAGCTGCCATGGCTGCTGCTGCCCCTGGTGGCAGTAAAGGGAATGTTCCAGCAAATGTCAGCGGAAAGCTGTGTGCAGCTGCAGCAGCTGCTGCGGCATGTACTGTAGCCGAAAGTGAGAGCAAAGAGGTAGAAAGAGGAGGAACACCTGAAGCTACATTGCCCACAGAAGGCACTCTTAGAGCAGCATCTGCATGAGCAAATGTAGCTGTGAGAAGGGCAGAACTATGTTGTGGTGGTAACTCTGTATTTGTGGACAGTCTGCAAGGCATGTTCTCAGAGGAAGAGAGTCCATTTTGTTGTAGCAAAGAAGCAGGAAGTTGATGGAAAGCTGCCGCCCAGTGGTGAGGATGCACGGAATGCTGGTGCTGAGTCATTGAGGTCATAGCTACTGCTTCTCTCTGTGAGGCACATGTGCTAAGATGAGAGACTAGCCGAACTCGGAGAGGGTCTGTTGTATCCAGGCCTTCAACAGAGCTAAGATACCTTGCAACTTCTGTTAAACACTCTCGAAAACCAATGCTCATGAAATCCATTGCCAAGGCGTGGGCATCAAAGTAGCCTTAAAAAAAGAACAGAAATTATAGTCATTCGTGTGCCCTTTCATATACATTATAGTCTGAAAATGAATGTGTGCAAGGGAAAGAGCATCCAGTCAGGTTAAACCTCCACTTCCTTCCAACAGCGTATAAAATGGATAGGACAGGGATGGCGCAAACTCTGGAGCTATGTGCACTCCATTCCTGAGGATGCCACCAACTTAGGAGCAGACACTTTGAACCTGGCCGTTCAACTCCTCAGATGGTGGAGTCCCTCTGTAAGCCGACTGGCAACTTTACAACGTGATCATGGGGTGCCTATGAGTTGCTATGACAACCAGGGGCCTAAAATGGTCCCCAGGTCTGCCTTGTACAAAAGCCTATACACTGACAAGCACAATACCCCTGTAAGACACAGATATTGCAAATGAACTAGACACTTTATTAAACAGTTGCATGATCTTTTTGAATCAGTCTTTTTACAGAAGGCAGATCTCTGTAGGTGTTCCAACTAAGATGGACTGCACATTGCTGACTGGTCCTGTCCTCCCTCGCCTCTTTGGGTATTTGAGAGGATACCCTTACCACAAATTGCCCTGCCCAGGAGTGGGGTGCACAAGTCACAGGTGGGGAAATAGCTTTGTGTATAAGAAGGCCCTCGTAGCAGCTACTTATTACCTTACATGTTACCTGACCCCCCTCAGCTACAAGTGTGCAATACGATGATTATGGCCTTTTAGCCAAACAGTGGCAATAAAAAGTTCCAATGCAAGTTTTCCATGATGGAGAACCATTATTTTTGAGAACTACCCCTACAGCAGTGATATAACACTAGTTTCATACAACAAGATACTTAACCCCTACAGCACACCCAGTTAAGGCCCCTTTCACACTACAGGTATCATCCTGCTTTTTTATTTTACAATAACGGATGAAAAAAAAAACAGATGCAATAACTGATAACGGATGATAACTGATGACCATCATCCGTTATTTTTAATGGGCTTTTTCTTAAAAAAACCTTATGTTGTTCATCCGTTATCACCAGTTACATCCGTTTTTTTAAATCAGGATTTTAACCCTTTTTTGTAAAGCTGTACTGACCATGCTGAGTACAAAAAACGGATGTTAAAAAACAGATAATAACGGATGACAACAGATATTTTTTTTTGAACATCCGTTTCCCATAGACTTTATTGTAAAATTTTAACGGACGTTTTTTCCACATAATTTTTGCTGGTCCAAAAATTAGTGCATGCACTGTCTTTTGTGCCAGCAAAAATAACGGACATTAGTAAAAACGGATGTGCCTGATGCAAAAGGATGGTCAAAAAATTGACATGAATGGGATCTTTTGACAGCTGTTTTCAGGACTTTTTGCCGGCAGTAATGACGGAGGTTTTTACAGGATGATACCGGTAGTGTGAAAGGGGCCTAACTACGGTATGTTACATTTATTTGGTACTCTCGCTTCAGGATAGCTAGTCACTTCACTACTTAGTCTGTTCTCAGGACATATTTCCTCTCTCTTATGCCCCTCACAGTCTGCTATACATCAGCATAAATATGGCAAAATGGGTGTGCACCACAAACACACAGCGGGGAGAGATGTAAAACACAAATGCATTTGGAAAAAACAAACAATACTGTATGGGGGGGATGGGGTGCTGGAGATCCCACATAGTACATTTGGTATTGCAACCCTATAGCCTTTTATACTTTAAAAAACAATGTTTTTGTTTATCCCAAGGTAAATTACATTAAAAAAAAATGGGAAGACCTTAAAGGGGTACTCGGGTGGAAAACATAATTTATTTTTAAATCAACTGGTGCCAGAAAGTTAAACAGATTTGTAAACGACTCTCTGCTGACACCACTGTCCATGTCAGGAACTGTCCAGAGTAGGAGAGATTTTCTATGGGAAATTGTTCCTGCTCTGGACAGTTCCTGACCTGGACAGAGGTGTCAGCAGAGAGCACTGTGGTTAGACAGAAAGGAAATTCAAAAAGAAAATAACTTTCTCTGTATTATACAGCAGCTGATAAGTACTGGAAGGATTAAGATTTTTTAATAGAAGTAATTTACAAATCTGCTTAACTTTCTGTCACCAGTTAATAAAAAAAAAATGTGTTCTACTGGCGTACCCCTTTAAGAGACAGTCCATGAATAGTTGTATTTTGCTTCTAGAATAAGAAGTGATACCTAGAAATAAGCCCTCACAAAACATGCAAACTTTAACAGATAACTGTGTGAACAAGCCATACATAGGTCACTTGTGGTGCTATGGAGTGACCCACTATTTCAGCCTTGTGTAAGGTTTTTATAAGGACTTCTGTATTATGCTATGGACACATAGACTCAGATTTATCAAACTGTGTGAGAGAAAAAAATAGAGAGATTTTCCCACAGCAGCCAATCACAGCTCAGCTAAAGAGCTAAGGTAAAGTGAAAGCAGAGCTGTGATTGGTTCTTGTGGGAAAATCCCTCCACTTTTTCTCTCACACAGTTTGATAAATCTGGGCCATAGTGAGGCTGCATAGTTGTGAGATATATTGTGCATTTCCAGGAAATATACGTATATATATATATATATATATATATATATGTATATATATATATATATATATATATATTTATCTCTATGCCTCTATGTTAAATAATATCCACGTAAATTACAAGAAAAAAAAGCCCGGTGCTGTTCTACAGAAAGTCAGCTCGATAAATACGATGTGGGGATGAGAGCAGGCCATTGTGCTATGGAAACAGTGCTGTGCTAATATAATGTATCATGGCGTCTAGTAACATAATACACTACTGTGCTGAAAATTAAATAATACAGCACAGAGAAAAAATTAAAAACAGCAGTTAACAAAACTCCTAAAAATGTACGGTGGTGCCTCTCGTCTTGTTTGTGGGGTAGGGACATTCCAGAGAAGCTTTCCCATGGTAATTCTGCTCCACAGTGTCTCTCTCTGGCTTGTTCACAAACACACGCGCACACAAAGATTAAAGGCTGGGAATGAAGGGAGCTCCCTCTCCTCTGTCTCTACCAGACTGATAGTTACTTGATTTCCAAGCCTGGATTGTTTGGAGGACTTCAATATGTGATGTGCTCAGGGCTATACTGCAGGAGTCTATGACATGTTTTGTCACTTAACTGCAAACTAAGAACATCTTTCTGCGGTATTCCTTCATTTAAGAAATTTCACGGAACAGATATATAGTATACGCAATCACTGACGCATTTCCTGACTTTAAGGCTTCACTTACAAACCTGTACTAGAATGTTAATACGATTAAAAAATATATAAATAAACAAACAAACAAATAAACTATATGAAATTATTCAGGTTTAGCTCTTATAAGTATCATCATGGTCTAATATAGCAGTGGTCTCCAACCTGCGGACCTCCAGATGTTGCAAAAATACAACTCTCAGCATGCCCGGACAGCCAACGGCTGTCCGGGCATGCTGGGAGTTGTAGTTTTGCAACATCTGGAGGTCCAAAGGTTGAAGACCACTGTAAGGGTAGGTTCACTTCACACCACGTTTTTGCAATACAGTTTTTTATCAGGTTTTTGATAAAAAACGGATTCCACAAAACCTGACTAAACTGTATCAAAACGTGTGTACAAAGTTTTATCTGTATACGGTTGAAAACCGTATATGGTTTGAAAAGTGATGTCCGGTTGCATCCGTTTTTTAAGAAAAAAAATGTATACGTTTTGAACTTTTCACTCCATTATGAATAAAGTTTCACTTGTTTGATTGAAATTCCAAGAAAAAAATCTGTGCAAAGTCAAAAACCGTATGGTAAAAACTGGATGGAACGGTACAAACATACAGGTCTGTACGGTTCCCATTCACTCCCATGTTAAAAAAAAACGTATACGGGTCAATGCGGTTCTTCACTTGGACCAAAAACCGTGGTAGGCCACGGTTTTCTGCCCAGAAAAAAAAGTAAAAACCCAGTGGTGTGAAAAACGGAGAAAACCGTATACAATTTGGTGCATACGGTTTTGAATGGGAAGTCTATGGCCACGGTTTGCTGTACGGTTGCATACGGTTTAAAAAAAAAAAAAACTAATCAAAAAACTGTAAAGAAAAGTCGTGGTGTGAACCCACCCTAATATAGGGTCATATTAATCATAGTGTCACAGAAATCCCAACTAATTTTTTTAGATCAAATTTGTATTAACTGTTCTTTTGTAAATGCTATATATAAGCAATAAACATAAAGGGAAAAACGCTGTATTAACTCCTAGAACACCAGATGTGTCCACACCATACAAAAACAACGAAGAGTGAAATAATCCCCTTTAGTCCATGTGTAAAATCTGTATACAGAGGTAGTAAATATAACTCAGTAGGTAGCAATTGGTCCCAGCTGCTATATCCTTCCTCATAGTCAATGTAGCTTGGTCAATTTGTCTATTTTCCCGATATTTTCTATAAGTTAGTCCAGATAGTGGTTTATCAGGGGAGTCAATATTCATGTTAGTGATCATAAGTACGTTTGAGAGGAGACAAAAAAATGTCCGGAACTTTAGATCTATCAACTAAAAAGAAGTCTTATTCTTTTTGGATTGGGTCTTTTTTTTCCTAGTCTAATAGAATGCCTGGTTTTTGGGTTACATTTTAAATGGGTTATCCAGGAAAAAACTTTTTTTTATATATCAACTGGCTCCAGAAAGTTAAACAGATTTGAAAATTACTTCTATTAAAAAAATCTTAATCCTTTCAGTACTTGAGCTTCTGAAGTTAAGGTTGTTCTTTTCTGTCTAAGTGCTCTCTGATGACATGTGTCTCGGGAACCGCCCAGTTTAGAAGCAAATCCCCATAGCAAACCTCTTCTAAACTGGGCGGTTCCCGAGACACGTGTCATCAGAGAGGACTTAGACAAAAAAGAACAACCTTAACTTCAGAAGCTCATAAGTACTGAAAGGATTAAGATTTTTTTATAGAAGTAATTTACAAATCTGTTTAACTTTCTGGAGCCAGTTGATATATATAAAAAAGTTTTTTCCTGGATAACCCCTTTAAATTATTCTCTTCAGACCTCCCATGTTTGTCAACAATGTAACGTTAGCAACGGGGGTCAGTTATACCCTCAATATTATCTATGGTATGGACCCAAAGGTTCATAAACAATAATAATAATAAAAAATTAAATAAAACACTTTAGCGGTAGCAAGAAAGTTAAAAATAAACAAAACTGTAAAACCTCCCTGTAGAATGTCTGAAAAGTGACAAGAAAGTCTGTGCGCATAGAAAGGCATCAGGAAGTGAATTTCTAAGCTGTGATAATGGCAGGAACAATTCTTCTCTCCATTTCCTTTTTGGCCATTGTGCATGTGTACATACATCACTCTGTTCTTTCTTGTGCCCCACAAAAATGTGTGGGCAATAAATGGAGCTCCCCTCCTGCACTTCCTCCTTTCCAGGCAGACACCACGTCGTACAATTGCAGGCCTCCGGAGCTCCTGTTTATTTTTTCCAATGTTTGTGTGTTTGTTTTGTCTCTGCGCGCAGATTTTCGCCGTCTTTGTAAAACCCCAAACAAATCTGTGGCTGGACTGTCTGTGAATGAAGCTTTTACTCCCACAGTGTTATGAAAGCAAACACAAGCCCAGGGTCAAGTGCTTCTTTTGTGCCTGTAGTTCTTTCCCACGAGTTCAATCCTACCATTAGCAATGATTTCTACTCCTTTTATCTGGATCCACCTACCAGCATTTGTCAAAGGGATGTTTGCTTAGACTGCCATGCTCATTTACAGTGTAAAAGTACAGACAGTACACGCCTTACCTTTACCGCCAGTTGCCTGCAGCATCTTTAAATGGTCTACCGTCATCTGGAGAATTTCAGCTTTTTCCAACTTTGCAGATCCCTGAAAAGACACATTCTCATTAATAGAGCCTACTTCTAAGATTGCAGGCCCTTATTTGTGGTGATGAGATTTATAGTTTACTGCTCTGGTTTCTAATATAAACAGAAGCCTGGTATTACCGCGTTTCTCCGAAAATAAGACCGGGTCTTATATTAATTTTAGTCACCAAAAACACACTAGGGCTTATTTATTTACATGTGATGGGTGCATCTCTGCCCCCCAACATCCCCCCCCCCCCGCCAGTTTATCAGCCCAGTGCTGCACCCCACATCGGGATGCTAGTCGTATCGTATGTCACCCGCGAGCGCAGCTTCTCCCCCCTGCCAAATAATTATCAGCCGCTGCGCTGTACTTGTAAAGTAGCTTGAGCATGAAGGGCCCACATATACACCTGAATGTTTTTTATGTAGCACACACCTCTATACTTCTAAACACTGGCCAATATCTTTGCGCCAAAAGAGCAGTTAAGTATTCCTGTGCCCGGGTGCAAATATTAAAAAACAAACTTTAACTTACCTTCGTCCTCCATTCCCGCGTTGCTAATGAACCGGCCTCATGGTCCCTCCGCTGTTCTTGCTGCGGTCCTGGAATGGAACGTCACAGAGCCTCCAGCCTATCACGGGCCGCAGCGATGTCCCGCCTCGGCCGATGATAGGCTGAGCCAACTGTCATGTAAGAAGCTGGCCGACTCCGTACATGACAATGCGCTCAGCCTATCATCGGCAGCGGCCCGTGATAGGCTGAAGGCTCTGAGACGTCACAACACCAGGAAGCAGCAAGAGCAGCGGAGAACAGTGAGGCCGGTTCCTTAGCAACGGGGGAACGGAGGACTAAGGTAAGTTAAAGTTTGTTTTTTAATATTTGCAGCCTGGGCATTGCTTAGATCAGTGGTCTTCAACCTGCGAACCCCAGCTGTTGCAAAACTACAACTTCGGTCATGCTGGGAGTTTTAGTTTTGCAACATCTGGAGGTCCGCAGATTGAAGACCACCGGCCTAGGTCTTATTTTCGGGGTAGGACTTATATTGCACTCCACCCCGATAATCCAGCTAGGGCTTATTTTCGGGGTAGGGTGTATTTTCGGGGAAACTCGGTAAAGGAGAACTCCGGCAGGAGTTTTTTTTTCTTCTTTAAACTTTGGCCATTGTGTGTTATATAACAAAATAAATCTCTACTTACCTCCAGCGCTCCCGTGGTACCTCCGAAGTCCTGCTCCGGTCTCCTGAGCTGCGATGTCTTGCCTCGACCAGTTATTCACTGGGCTTTAGTATGAAACATTGCTCCCAGGTACTTCCATGAATGACAGTCACTCTACAGCTCAGTAAGGCTGCATTCATACTTAGTTTTTACATTACAGGTGCCGGATCCGGCTGGGGTACGGGAGAGCCCGGTTTGCCCCTCCCCCAGCTGGATCCGGCACCCGTAATGTAAAAACGAAGTATGAATGCAGCCTTACTGAGCTGTAGAGTGACTGTCATCCATGGAAGTACCAGGGACCAATGTTTCATACTAAAGCCCTGTAAAGGACCAGTGCTGAACTCCATTTCCTTTAATTAGCCAACCAGACTCAAATGGTGACTCCGGTCGGCTCATTTTTGACCCGTATGCGGTTTCCTGACTGGACCTAAAACCGTATTATATTACGGTTTTATGTCCGGTCACAAAACCGGATACAGGTCAAAAATGAGCCGACCGGAGTCACCATTTGAGTCTGGTTGGCTAATTAAAGGAAATGGAGTTCAGCCTGGTCCGGCTGGGGTACGGGATAGCCCCGTTTGCCCATCCCCCAGCCGGATCCGGCACCCGTAATGTAAAAACAAAGTGTGAATGCAGCCTAAGGGGATCACATCAGGGGACCGGAGCAAGACTCCAGAGATATCACAAAAGCGCTGGAGGTAAGAAGAGGTCTGCTTTTTTATATAACACACAATAGCAATAGTTAGAAAAAAGAAATCCTTCCGCCGGAGTTCTCTTATAAGGTTGCAGGCACACATTCACACATTGCTGCTCTGTTACATCAGTGTTTTTTTTTTTTGGCCAGCAATATTAGAAAACACAGGAAAAATTTGATGTGTGAACCTCAATGTGTGAACACTGCATGAAAAAATGTTTAGTCATCTGGCCTTAATTCTAGTGAAATGCTGTCACAAAATTTAAGAGGCTGCTATTGAACAAGCTTGTTTTACATATTTTTGCATGATTTAACTAATGTTACATCGTCATATTCTAATAGCTGATGTGTTAAAACAGTCTCTACCTGTGGTGCGGATTTTCAAATTTATAGCACAGTGTTTCCCAACCAGGGTGACTTCAGCTGTTGCAAAACTACAACCCTCAGCTGAAGGCTGTTTGGGCATGCTGGGAGTTGTAGTTCAGCAACAGCTGGAGGCACCCTGGTTGGGAAACACCGCCATAGCATGTCAATATGTGTCATGGATTGGTCATGGAATTGTGGCAGATTCTACCCATTAACTTCAATGAGCTACTAAAACAATCCTATTTCTGCAGATTATGCTGTGGATTACCCACAGGTCCACAGATGTTAGGCGCATTAACTTAAAAATGCAGTCCAATGTGTACGCAGCATGTTGTAGAGCAGGAGGAGCTGAGCAGATTGATATATAGTTTTGTGAGTAAAGATTCAATACAACCTCTGCTAAGTCTGTGCTTAGGAGTCCAGTGGGTGGTCCTACTTAGAAAATAACAGCTATCTATGCTTACTGCCCACTGGACTCCTAAATCCCTTCTCCCTATGGGCTTAGGAGTTCAGTAGGCATTCTTATCCAACTTATAAATTAACAGGCAAATTTGTATCATGTGATGGAATCAGGGGTCCTTTATGTTACCACTATATTTTATATTTCACCAAAGAAACGATCATATGATGAGTATGTGGTGACTCTACGGTCATGAAAGGGATAAAGCTGCTGCATATACTTCACTAACCACATCAAGGAATCTTTCTAGAAAATAGTCTTTAATATATATGTATATATATATATATATATATATATATATATCCTTTTTTTTTTTCAGAAAAGGATTTCAGTAATTGTAAAAGGGATTATTCAGATACATGGGTATTCTCTGTGGTACACCACAACTGTGATACACTACAGTAGAGATGAATGGCAATTGTAACATACTACAATCATGTTACACTACAATTATGATATACTACAATAGAAAGAAACAACAACTATGATACACTATGGCCATGTTACAAAACTGTGGTACACTACAGTAGAGATGAATGGAAATTGTGACATACTACAACCATGTTACACTACATCTATGATATACTACAATAGAAAGAAACGACAACTATGATACACTATGACTGTCAGGATCCGGACTTGTATGCAGGGATGACACAGGTAGTGGATCCTCTGTGTCAGTGAGGTGAAAGCGTGGGCCGTACCAGGGGAACGGAATCTAAGGGGTTACTGGTTTTCACCAGAGCCCGCCGCAAAGCGGGATGGACTTGCTGCGGCAGGTAACCCCCAGGTCGTTCCACCCGATAGCAACTCAACCTCACTGACAGCTGAGACAGGCGTGGTACGCAAGGAGTAGGCAAGGCAAGGTCAGAGGTGGCAGAAGGTCAAGGCAGGCGGCAAGGTTCGTAGTCAGGGGCAACGGCAAGGGGTCTGGAAACACTGGCTTGGAAACACACAGAAACGCTTTCTAAGGGCACAAGGCAACAAGATCCGGCAAGGACAGGAAGGGGAAGTGGGTTAATATAGTGTAGGGAGGTGATTGCACTGATTGGGCCAGGCACCAATTAGTGGTGCACTGGCCCTTTAAATTTCAGAGAGCCGGCACGCGCGCGCCCAAGAGAGCGAGGCCACGCGTGCCGGGACGGGACAGAAGTAGGACGTGGCAGGTGAGTGACATGGGGCGCGATCCGAGAGCGGGCACGTCCCGTGCCTCGGAACGCGTCCCCTCCGGTGACACGGGAGCAGCGCTCGCGGTCAGCGGTGCCGACCGGAGCGCTGCATGCAGAGGCATGCCGCGAGCGCTCCGGGGAGGCAGCGGGACCCGGAGCGCTCGGCGTGACAATGACCATGTTACACAACTGTGGCACACTAAAAATGTGAAACACTACAATTGGATATGCTACAGTTTTTGATATACTACAGTCTTGGTACACTTAAAGTGTACCTGTAGTTTAAAAAAACTTTTGACATATCCTAAAGGCATGTCAAAAGTTTTGATCGCTGGAATGAGCGGGGAGAGAAGTGAGCAACTGAGCCATACTCTCCCCACTCTCTATGGTGCGACCAAGAGGGTCCTATTGACTTACATTGGGAGTCCTTCTTGGTCATGTGGCACAGAGCTGGGAGACAACACACTTACCGCACGCTTCTACTTCTAAACGTTTTGGGTCTGAACACCCAGACCCCTACTGATCAAAACTTTTGATCCGTATCCATTTCAACACTGTCCTTTTATCCTTTTTTTAACTTGTGATACACTACAACATGATATACTATTACTACCAATTATTTCGGGTTTGGTATAACTGAAAATATTCACAAATGGTTTTAATATTTTTTTAAATAAAAATTTAAAACCCTTTTTTAGGCTAAATTTGGTTTAGGCTGTTTAAAATAAACTGGCATTGAAACCTGTGTTTGGTCACACTTAGGACCACCAAAAATGACAGAGTTATAACACTATACAGTCCTAACATTTCAGGTTGGTCCTGGTTTGTCTGAGGACTGACACCTGTACATGTTCTGAAGTCAGATCATGTCCTAAAGTAATGGGATAAATGAGAAAGTTCTTTCTATAGGGTAGTGATATAGCAGGGGTGCACAACCTTTCTGGTTTGAGGGCAAATTGTAAGGTGGCATAAAAGACCAGCAACAAAAATTGTGCTGCCGGTTTTAAGCAGAAATAAGATTTATGACAGAAAATTTATATTCTGTTACATTAAAGAGATTACGTGAGAATAAAAATAGGGATCTGCATTTTTTCAAGAAACAGCAGCAGTCTTACCCATGGGCTTTGTCCAGTATACTTTTTTTTTTTTTTTTTAAATCTCATAAAATCTATTTAAAAAGCGCCTGTGATCATTCCAAAAAAGTACGTTTTCAATAACACCATGTATTTTCCAGTGCCCTGGTTACTACTGTGTTTTATTTTTGTTCTATACCCCCACTTCTCAAGACATAAGGATTTTACCATTTTGGTTGACTATATGCACTTTTCACTGAATAGTCAGATGGGAACTTGTTTTTCAAAAAAGGGATGTGAATGCTCCGGTCATGGTCAGAGGGTGTTATTATGAAGCGCCTAGTCACACCCTTTTAGCCTAGCATTTACACTTAGTTTTGCAATAAAGTTTCCACCCATCTGAATATCCAATGAGAAATACAGCCAAATGAATAGTAAAATCCATTATCACAGGAACTGGGGGACATGGCAAGAAAGAAAAAACAATGTTAGGCTCAGAGCACCCAAGCCTACGGTGATATTGTGCCAAGTGATAAAACAAAAACTCATTTTTTACACTGGCGCCAATTCCTTCTTAAGTCACATGTATCTATAAAAATACGAGCTGCAGTGTAACTGTTTTATGTTATTAGAGATGGGTAAAGCATAGAGTTCCTGTCCTGGTTGGTTCCTTCACCTATGCTACTTGGTTTTGAAGAACCTGTGCTGAAATACCCTCTCTAAAGGACCTGTATTGTGCAATAACTGGAGGTAGAATTGGCTAAAGATAAAGAAGATGAACACCAGTCCTGGGTGGGAAAACCTAGCACCAAGTGCCCCTGCCTTTCCAATACCTAAACAACATACCTAACTCACCAACAATAACTGAGCTGAGAACAGCAGAGACGTTGTTACAGACCAGAACAGATAATAGACAGGAGGTAAGAAACCCTGGAGGACAGCTCACAGAGGTTGGAGAAAGGGAGGATAGCAGACAAATGGCAGTCTGCAGGGAGAATCACAGAGGCTTATTTAGAGATACAGGCACATTGTAGAGTCTGTAGAAGCAAAATTAAGCCATTAAAAAAAAAAAATAAAGACATAGTCAGAAAATGTTGCTGCTGTTTTTTGCACCATATTAAGTAAAAAGCAAGATTAAAAAAATGTTTTTTTCTTACAAAGTCGTCATAAGCCTTTAAAATGTATTCAAATATTTCTTACGTTTATTTTATTGTTTAAATTACTTTATTGCTTTTTTTTAAAGGGATTTCTTAATACATTCTTAATACGATATGTAATGGTAAAGACTGGATGATGTATCGATCTTCAGAAGTTTCATAAGCAAAAAAGAAAGATGTGGGTCATCAGCCAACATATTTGCTACAAATGAATCTAAGAAACACTCTAGAATATGATATCACTTATGAAATACAATCTCACTTATAAAACATGATAGGTTCATTTCTGTCATAAAACAACCACAATCATTTCTTGAGAGGAACTGAGGCAACGTGAATGATGTTATCCCTGAAGGAAAACAACAACCAGACTGGAAACATTTCTTTCCCCACTTTCATGATGGGATTATGTTTTAACAGTTTTGCCACAACAAAGCATTTAGTTGCGAGGCATGCTCAGTGCCAGATAAGGCCACATGCAATATTACTTTAATGAGCCTAAAAGAATACCAGCAATTTCACATCAGAGGTGCAGTAAAAAGGAATTGGAGGAAACTACTCACTTGCTTTTCAAAAGCGGTCGGCACAAGTCGCCTTAATTCAGACAGACTGTTATTGATACGATCTCGCCTGCGTTTCTCTATAATCTGGAAGGAGGAAACAATAAGTGATGAGCCTCACCAATGTTCAATATTAACTCATTATACTATTATAGACTTTCACGCAAGTTCAAACGTTAACTGCCTAAACACGTACACCAGCACCAAATTCATATGTGGTAGGAAACCCATATAAACACAGAACATAGAAACTCCATGCATCTGTTGTCCTTTGTTTGGAAACCCAAGACCCTAGAATTCACAGCAACAATGCAAACCATTGGGCAACCATGCTGTTCCAATTGCCCTAATACTGTAGTTCTGTCCTTCATTATAACTAGTGTCTATGATGTCATTTATCTCTTTTCTGTTATTATTAGTGCCATATTTACTACAAGGGATAAAAGTGGCCAGGACAGTATCACATTACATTCAGTCTTCTGATTCACAGTACTTTACATTAGATTTATATTAACCAACATAGGCTGTGGTCACATATTGAGATTTAGTTGCATTACTCTGGCAGTACAGTCACATTTTGCAGAATTTTTGCCTGCAAATCACCAAAATTGTGCTATAAACCTGATGACACCACAAATAAAATGCAATGTGTAAGTCCCACCACCAGAAATGAATCCAAAAACACTTGTGTGGATGTGCTATATTTTGGCTACTTATGTAAATTGCTAGCAGCGATACCAAAGAAACAGAAACACTTGAGCCGCTCCAGTGCCATAAATTATATAATCTGTTAACTCTAGGTAACAAATTGGCAGGATGGCTCTGGCAGTGGTGGTTTGTAATGTTATTTGAGCCATGGAGTAATCCAGTAGAATTTTTCTAATTGGGTACGGAAGAATTTTGGCAAATCTGTTTAACCATAAGAAACAACATGGCAGGCAATTCAAGAAGTCATGTCATTTAGACTAAGCAACTTGTTTAAAGTTGCACTTAATATTCCCAGTAATATTACAGAGTATATATATTGCTGTAATGGCACTAGAATTTTGGTTATTTTTACATCTGATGGAAAGATCTCCTTGCCCATTCGTATATACCAGTTATTGCTATAATAAGGGACTTCTGGTCACACTATGCACAACTGTTACACTGTATCTAACCCCATTCTTACAAGTTCTGCAGCCACAGCAGCAAAAAATAAGGGTAGGAAACCCTTTACAACATTATTTGTGAAGAAAAGGTAGGCTATAGGGTTTATTGAGCAGTCACATCAGACATTAGCTTAATAATATAATTAACAAATCCTACATTCTAATACAGGGTGCAATACACAAATCTGTGTTATAACACATATATGTTGAAGCTCACTAGAGTATGCGGATGTGATAGCTAAGCATTCTACTGGAATATTACAACAAGTGAGTGAAAGATCCTGACACAAATCTTGACTATTCGAGGGACATGGAATTGACTTGGAAGAAGAAAAGTATAGCCAATTATTTGTCCGGATCACGCCACATTGACGACACTATGAGGAAGACTTATCAATACAAATAGTCAAGCTTTGTATAATAGTAGATAAATATTTTTTAAGGACTATCACCACTATGTTTACTACCACATAGTCGTTTTTGCTTCTACAGTAAACAGAGGGTGTGGACTGAGCACAACTGATTTATTAACTCTTTAACCAGGCATTTTAAACTGCTATATTTCAGGCCATATTCTGCATCACCATCACATGTCAGAAAATATAGCATACACTTCACCGTTTCTTTTTCCTAGACTGGAGTAATGCTCATCAGCACACCAGTTATAATTAAATTATTCCTATATTAATATGGAATTTTTTTCCAAAGTGATAAGTAAATCTAACATCTTACCCCTCTCCGCTTCTTTCTGGCCATGATCTGTGATGTTGTCGTAGGAGAGTTTGATCGAATTAAAGATCCACTACTATGTCTGCAAAAAAATATAAAAAAAAACAAGCAAAGTTGTGAAACTCTAGTCAAACTACCAGCATTCTACTCCAAACAATACAGGTACTAACATACGGATGCAGCAAAGCTAGACACTGCCTTAGTAGCCGAACGGAGTTTGGCCCAGGCTCCTGGTGAACCGGCAATGTGTGCTCTCTGGTTTTACATTGGGTTAGAGGTAAACCGACAGCACTATTTCATCTGAGAGTGATCATGAAATAACAAGTTCACCTGTACTAGATCTGTATTACAAACACTTAATATATCCAAAGAAAAGACAGAAAAATATAGGAGCGCGATCCTAGTGCATTATCCAAGATCTAAAGGGGAGAAAAGGGAGAGCGCTTCTTGGTGTGATAAAAATTAGATATTCAGTATAAAAATGAAATAAGACAGCAGCTCCCCAGATTTGGTTGTGTAACGTCATACACAACAATGGTAAGCGCATCAAGAGGTAGTGTATCCACAGCCCTTCGGCAAGCAAGGTATTCAATCGGTCTGGCTTCAAGGAGAACGATGGCTCCACGTGGCGCAGGATACAAAAGGAATGGAGATCAGATAAAATCGAGTTAGTTTGTTTCCCAAGATGCATCTTGGGAAATAAACTACCTCGATTTTATCTGATCTCCATTCCTTTTGTATCCTGCACCACGTGGAGCCGGCATTCTCTTTGAAGCCAGACCGATTATCCAAGATGATAATGATATCAGAAAGGTGAAGATCAGTTGTGCTCACCGAAGTTGGTTATGCTGAGTGCATAACATCTGATATGGCATGTCATATGAATGGGTCAACAGCCCTGGAGTACCTGATCCTCACAGGATGTCGGCAAACAGCAATGGTTTTGGAAGTAGAAAAAATTCTCCAGTCCTGGCGCTTCTGTCAATAAAATGGTGTTCTTTATTTCTCCATCATTCATACATACAGGGTTGGCAACATTCAACGTGTTTCTAGCTCGGACCAAGCTCTTTATCAAGATGTGCATAGTTTCTATTCATGTCTTGGTCTCGGTCCGGGCTAGAAACGCGTTGAATGTTGCTACCACTGTATGTATGAATGATGGAGAAATAAAGAACACCATTTTATTGGGAGAAGCGCCAGGACTGGAGAATTTTTTCTATGTCCAAAACCAATGTAGAGGTATATCATCGATGTACCTGATACTTGTGTAGGTAAAGTTTGGCTGAACTGCTTAACATAGTTACTGCTAGAGTTATATAAATCAACTGTCAGAAAAGTGACATTTAACACAGAAGTCTGGGACTATTTACAATGTTGCAGGAACTTTGCAAACAATAAGAGTGCCCTTTTATATCTGCACTAAACAAGTAACAATGGTTTCACTTTATACTACAGTTTAGCGAGATTTTCCCATGAGCAGTGAAAATTCCCAGGCCTTAACAAAAAAAAAATGAATGTTTTCTCGTACACACATTAGGTTTTCTTCCTTCATTTGAAATAAGAAAAGGACAATGGTTTTTCTACTGAGAATTGACAACAAATGTTATTAAGATTCCCTAGGAATGTAGTCATATGTGATTACACATGAAGGTCATCTAGAAGAAATATAGGTAAACTGAAATAAAGTAAAAAGGGTTTGGCCTAAGTGCTGTATGTAAAAGGTGACAAATGGAAGCTGAAAACTTTCTAAAAGGGGCAACGCATAAAAACTGCCTCCTGACATTATAAGGTTGAAGAAGCCGTTTTATAAATAATCCTATTGGGCAATAATAAATAAGTAGCGGAGGTAAATTTACGCTTTGGGATATGCACACTCGCAGTTCTCGGACCACATCCGGATTGAGAACATCTTCCCCATTCACATTCTTAGATTTAAATTTACAACTTAACTCTTAAGGAAAGCATCATTTGTCCGTCAGGATATTTCTCAGAGTTTACATAATATAGTAGGTTTACCTGTGGTCCTGTACTACAGTATAGAGAATAGATTGTGATATCATGTGATGTGTTTATTCCAGTGAATGAGATGTACCGTTAGGCGTTAACCAATAACAATCAAGTCATCAGCTTAACGCATTAGTATTAACACATGGAGACCCACTACAAATAACTAATCATAGACTGCTAATTGCCGCAATGGCGTGTCCACAACAAATGGCCTGTTACACTGGAGATTTTTTATAGTATGGAGGCTGACTGACATAGATCACAGCATACAGCATCTTGAAAAAAATCACACTTCCTACTATACGAGATGAAGTGACAGACTGAATTTTAATGTACGACATATTAACTGTATCTGATTAGCAGAAATGTAAAAAATATATATACAAAGTAAAAAGCACAGAATATCGTAGAAACTTATATTAGAACAAAAAAAACTGATGACGAATTGTTTTTGCAAATCGAAAACATGTGTTATATATATATATATATATATATATATATTTATCATTTTCCTAATATTATATGTTTTTTTTATATATATATATATATATATATATATATAATTTTTTATTTATTTTTTTATTTGCAATTTACTGAACATTGGATTATTTAACACTTTGCAGTAATATTGTTTTGGAAAAATATAAATATATTGTTTTTTAAACACACAGGTAAACTGTACATTATGTAAAAATTCTGGTAGAATTTCTATGCTTTGTAAAAGATGCAGCAGAGCCAAAATAATCACTTAACTCCGTTGAGCTACAGAGATTGTGATAAGTTCTGATAACTTTATCTAAGTAATGAATAACTCATTTGGGTTGTGTGTAGTCCAAGTTAGATGCAAACTGGTTAATCCTAATGACAACTAAAAAAAAAAAATATATATATATATATATGCAAAAGATGATTTAATTCGCAGGGTATTATGCTAGGGATTCCTCTGAGCCTAACTGGCTATGTTTCTGTGGATGATTATAAAATGGAAGGTAAAGCTGGTTTTAGAAATGCATATTATTGCCTATATTATGGCTGGAGAACCCCTACCTCTTGTGGATCTACTACATCAAAAAGATACACTTGAAAATGTCATAAAAATCAAGTATTTTTCATAGCAATTTTTCAATATTCCCCAAAATTTTTATCTGTCCGTTTTCAAGTCCCATAGAAAAGCCTATGGTAAAAATGCCAGCAAAAACACTAGATTAAAATAAATATTAGTTTTAAAAGAGATACAGCTGGTTCGGCAGTTTGCAATAGAGTTTAAAGTAACGTATGACTGCATCTAGGTATCTAGGTATCTGAAAAGAAGTAAAGTTTTTTTTTGTCAGAAAACATATCCCCTCAGCACCAAATCCTAATCCATAAAACAATTGTTTTTCCCACTCTACAAAAACGTTACCGGTGCGCTATATTCTGTATATCTATCTATATATATATGTAGATTAATAAGATACTTAGTATAAATATGTGTTAATGCAGGCTCTGTTAAGCTTCATTCGCAAGGCTGTATTATTGTCTTATGCAGGATCAAATCCCATCATGAAAAATCAGGGAAACCTATCAAAAGGTTTCCCTGCTTTCCTCTCATGGGATCCATTCCTGTACTTGGCATGAAATATGCAGCTTTCAAATAGACACAGTCATATGGTTGTGTGAAGGAAGCTTTAGGCCACTTTCACCTGTCAGTATTTAGAAGCCAAAACTAAAAGGGGCACATTAAAAAATCTAAATCAATTCCCAAACATACCATATCATTGTCCGCATTACACGACATTGCAAGACAGACTGGACATTTATATGTGCTTCAGAAATCATTTTAACTATATATTCATTTTTTTTATACCTACCTATCCATTCAATGTTTCAGCAATGATCTCATTCAAAATAGGGAGATTTAGCAGAGCTGAATCTTCCATTTAATATCACAGTAACTTAAGCCATCCGGAAAATCTTGTCCCCCTATATATGAGTATTTCTAATCTATATATGAGTATCTCTGATCTATATATGAGTATCTCTAATCTATATATGAGTATTTCTAATCTATATATGAGTATCTCTGATCAATATATGAGTATCTCTGATCAATATATGAGTATTTCTAATCTATATATGAGTATTTCTGATCAATATATGAGTATCTCTGATCTATATGAGTATTTCTAATCTGTACAAGAGTATCTCTGATCTATATATGAGTATTTCTAATCTATATATGAGTATTTCTAATCTATATATGAGTATTTCTAATCTATATGAGTATCTCTGATCTATATATGAGTATCTCTGATCTATATGAGTATCTCTGATCTATACAAGAGTATCTCTGATCTATATAAGAGTATCTCTGATCTATAATGAGTAGCTCTGATCTATATATGAGTATCTCTGATCTATATAAGAGTATCTCTGATCTATATATGAGTATTTCTGATCTATATGAGTATCTCTGATCTATATATGAGTATCTCTGATCTATATGAGTAGCTCTGATCTATATGAGTAGCTCTGATCTATATGAGTATTTCTAATCTATATGAGTATCTCTGATCTATATATGAGTATCTCTGATCTATATATGAGTATTTCTGATCTATATGAGTATCTCTGATCTATATGAGTATCTCTGATCTATATAAGAGTATTTCTGATCTATATGAGTAGCTCTGATCTATATATGAGTATCTCTGATCTATATATGAGTATCTCTGATCTATATATGAGTATCTCTTATCTATATATGAGTATCTCTGATCTATATATGAGTATTTCTGATCTATATGAGTATTTCTGATCTATATGAGTATCTCTGATCTATATATGAGTATCTCTGATCTATATATGAGTATCTCTGATCTATATATGAGTATTTCTGATCTATATGAGTATCTCTGATCTATATAAGAGTATTTCTGATCTATATGAGTAGCTCTGATCTATATATGAGTATCTCTGATCTATATATGAGTATCTCTGATCTATATATGAGTATTTCTGATCTATATGAGTATCTCTGATCTATATGAGTATCTCTGATCTATATATGAGTATCTCTGATCTATATATGAGTATTTCTGATCTATAAGAGTATCTCTGATCTATATGAGTATCTCTGATCTATATGAGTATCTCTGATCTATATATGAGTATCTCTGATCTATAAGAGTATCTCTGATCTATATGAGTATCTCTGATCTATATGAGTATCTCTGATCTATATATGAGTATCTCTGATCTATATATGAGTATTTCTGATCTATAAGAGTATCTCTGATCTATATGAGTGTCTCTGATCTATATGAGTATCTCTGATCTATATATGAGTATCTATGATCTATATAAGAGTATTTCTCATCTGCTGCCTATAAGAATTTAAACATGTACAGCAATTCGGTTTATAGTTTCTATAGTTTTCCTCTATGCCGGATCAAAATAGGTTGTATGTAAGGTTTATCAATCTAGCAAGTTGACAGGTGCCCATGGGTCCAGCGCTGTGACACATTTCAGCCTGTAGGGCACTGGAGGGAATGCCAGGCATGATGCATCCAGTTTGTATCTCTAATTTTCATCCAGGGTGGCACTACATCCATAGACATACAGTATGTGAAAGACTCTGCTACATCTATCTGTTCTATAAAGTCTTTTATGACAGCATTTACAACAAAAAAAATCTCAAATATTATTCTATAGTATTTTATTAACTATAGCAGTGTTTACCAACCAGGGTGCCTCCAGCTGTTGCAAAACTACAACTCCCAGCATGCCCGGACAGCCGAAGGCTGGGAGTTGTAGTTTTGCAACAGCTGGAGGCACCCTGTTGGAAAAACATTGCAGTACGGGTTATCAATGATTTTTATAAATTTATATACACTACAAGTTATAATTATTATTTATTTATAAATATTTGACCCTAATCACTAGCTTGAAATATATATATATATATATATATATATATATATATATATATATATATTTGTTTCAGAACCGAGTTTCTCTTGGCACAACTAGTCATTTGTCTATACAGTTACATAGGACTGCAGGTCAGGTAAATCCGCTAAATTATCTGACTTGGATGAGTTAAAGTGATGCTCCAAAGGAAAAAAAAAATCTCTGACTGGTTCAGCACTGCTACATCTGCGTGGGTAGTCCCCGAGAAGTGCCTTCCAGCTCTCCCCCCCTCAGCAGTGTGCCATGGGCAAGTGCCCACACTCACCCAGAGTAATTATTCTCACTGCCCACATCTATGGTCTCATCCAGGTCACTGTCGGAGCTGGTGTCATCACACGGTCTCTTCATTGTCAGGGTACCAGGCTAGAGGGTGACTGGTAAATATCCGAGGGCTGCTGAGTCCAGCTTCCAGTGGCAGAGCGGTGCCCAGGGCTTGTATGCCGCTGCCCAGTCACTCAGCATCTACCCCCCTTGTCTGTGCTGCTTTCCCACGCTCCAGCCTGTAGCTCCAGCAGCAAGCACGCCCCCTGGCTGCCGCTCCGCCCATTGTCACTCAGACTGCAGGCTCAGCACCAGCACACGCCTCTGCCCACCTCCTGCCTGACACTGGGGTCTCCTCCTGTCACTAATGTGAGGGCAGTCTACAGGATTCAGCTTACAGCATTAAAAGGATATTTTATTATTGTATTTATTATATTCGCTTGTCTTCTGTTACAATGTTTCTAGTCATTTTGTTACTACATATATATTTCTAGGAAAGCTGGGTGACAACCTGTTTGGCTGCTCAGTGGATGTCAAGTTTTTCCTTTAGTTCCTATAGGGACTGATATGTGTGCCGCATAGTTTTTCCATAGTTCAGGCAAAATCTGTATAGTAAATAATATATATATATATATATATATATATATATATATATATATATATATATGTTTATACATTCTTTAATCCTTTATCCGTAGCTAGGCATGCTTCCCCAGGAGCCAAAGGCTGTTCGGGCATGCTTAAAGTTGTAGTTTTGCCACATCTGGAGGCATCCTGGTTGGGAAACACTGCTCCATTTAGTGACCCTATATTCAGCATGTCCCCATCCTACAATATAGTGTTCCCCATCCCTCTACATAGTCCCCCCCCTCCTCAGCATGTCCCCATCCTACAACATAGTGTCCCCCATCCCTCTACATAGTGCCCCCCCTCCTCAGCATGTCCCCATCCTACAACATAGTGTCCCCCATCCCTCTACATAGTGCCCCCCCCCTTCTCAGCATGTCCCCATCCTACAACATAGCGTCCCCCATCCCTCTACATAGTGCCCCCCCTCCTCAGCATGTCCCCATCCTACAATATAGTGTCCCCCATCCCTCTACATAGTGCCCCCCCTCCTCAGCATGTCTCCATCCTACAACATAGTGTCCCCCATCCCTCTACATAGTGCCTCCCCCCTCCTCAGCATGTCCCCATCCTACAACATAGTGTCCCTCATCCTTCTACATAGTGCCCCCCCCTTCTCAGCATGTCCCCATCCTACAACATAGCGTCCCCCATCCCTCTACATAGTGCCCCCCCTCCTCAGCATGTCCCCATCCTACAATATAGTGTCCCCCATCCCTCTACATAGTGCCCCCCCTCCTCAGCATGTCTCCATCCTACAACATAGTGTCCCCCATCCCTCTACATAGTGCCTCCCCCATCCTCAGCATGTCCCCATCCTACAACATAGTGTCCCTCATCCTTCTACATAGTGCCCCCCCTTCTCAGCATGTCCCCATCCTACAACATAGCGTCCCCCATCCCTCCACATAGTGCCTCCCCCCTCCTCAGCATGTCCCCATCCTACAACATAGTGTCCCCCATCCCTCTACATAGTGCCCCCCCTCCTCAGCATGTCCCCATCCTACAACATAGTGTCCCCCATCCCTCTACATAGTGCCTCCCCCCTCCTCAGCATGTCCCCATCCTACAACATAGTGTCCCCCATCCCTCTACATAGTGCCCCCCCTCCTCAGCATGTCCCCATCCTACAACATAGTGTCCCCCATCCCTCTACATAGTGCCCCCCCTCCTCAGCATGTCCCCATCCTACAACATAGTGTCCCTCATCCTTCTACATAGTGCCCCCCCCTCCTCAGCATGTCCCCATCCTACAACATAGTGTCCCTCATCCTTCTACATAGTGCCCCCCCCTTCTCAGCATGTCCCCATCCTACAACATAGCGTCCCCCATCCCTCTAGATAGTGCCTCCCCCCTCCTCAGCATGTCCCCATCCTACAACATAGTGTCCCCCATCCCTCTACATAGTGCCCCCCCTCCTCAGCATGTCCCCATCCTACAACATAGTGTCCCCCATCCCTCTACATAGTGCCTCCCCCTCCTCAGCATGTCCCCATCCTACAACATAGTGTCCCCCATCCCTCTACATAGTGCCTCCCCCCTCCTCAGCATGTCCCCATCCTACAACATAGCGTCCCCCATCCCTCTACATAGTGCCCCCCCCTCCTCAGCATGTCCCCATCCTACAACATAGTGTCCCCCATCTCTCTACATAGTGCCCCCCTCCTCAGCATTTCCCCATCCTACAACATAGTGTCCCCCATCCCTCTACATAGTGCCTCCCCCCTCCTCAGCATGTCCCCATCCTAAAACATAGTGTCCCCCATCCCTCTACATAGTGCCTCCCCCTCCTCAGCATGTCCCCATCCTACAACATAGTGTCCCCCATCCCTCTACATAGTGCCTCCCCCCTCCTCAGCATGTCCCCATCCTACAACATAGCGTCCCCCATCCCTCTACATAGTGCCCTCCCTCCTCAGCATGTCCCCATCCTACAACATAGTGTCCCCCATCTCTCTACATAGTGCCCCCCTCCTCAGCATGTCCCCATCCTACAACATAGTGTCCCCCATCCCTCTACATAGTGCCTCCCCCCTCCTCAGCATGTCCCCATCCTACAACATAGTGTCCCCCATCCCTCTACATAGTGCCTCCCCCCTCCTCAGCATGTCCCCATCCTACAACATAGTGTCCCCCATCCCTGTACATAGTGCCCCCCCCTCCTCAGCATGTCCCCATCCTACAACATAGTGTCCCCCATCCCTCTACATAGTGCCCCCCCCTCCTCAGCATGTCTCCATCCTACAACATAGTGTCCCCCATCCTTCTACATAGTGCCCCCCCCCTCCTCAGCATGTCCCCATCCTACAACATAGTGTCCCCCATCCCTCTACATAGTGCCTCCCCCTCCTCAGCATGTCCCCATCCTACAACATAGTGTCCCCCATCCCTCTACATAGTGCCCCCCCTCCTCAGCATGTCCCCATCCTACAACATAGTGTCCCCCATCCCTCTAAATAGTGCCTCCCCCCTCCTCAGCATGTCCCCATCCTACAACATAGCGTCCCCCATCGCTCTACATAGTGCCTACCCCCTCCTCAGCATGTCCCCATTCTACAACATAGTGTCCCTCATCCCTCTACATAGTGCCTCCCCCTCCTCAGCATGTCCCCATCCTACAACATAGTGTCCCCCATCCCTGTACATAGTGCCCCCCTCCTCAGCATGTCCCCATCCTACAAAAAGTGTCCCCCATCCCTCTACATAGTGCCCCCCCTCCTCAGCATGTCCCCATCCTACAACATAGTGTCCCCATCCCTCTACATAGTGCCCCCCCTCCTCAGCATGTCCCCATCCTACAACATAGTGTCCCTCATCCCTCTACATAGTGCCCCCCCTCCTCAGCATGTCCCCATCCTACAACATAGTGTCCCTCCTCCCTCTACATAGTGCCCCCCCTCCTCAGCATGTCCCCATCCTACAACATAGTGTCCCCCATCCCTCTACATAGTGCCCCCCCCCTCCTCAGCATGTCCCCATCCCACAACATAGTGTCCCTCATCCCTCTACATAGTGCCCCCCCTCCTCAGCATGTCCCCATCCTACAACATAGTGTTCCCCATCCCTCTACAATAGTTCCCCCCTCCTCAGCATGTCCCCATCCAAAACATAGTGTCCCCCATCCTTCTACATAGTGCCCCCCCTCAACAGCATGTCCACATCCTACAACATAGTGTCCCCCATCCCTCTACATAGTGCCCCCCCCCCTCAACAGCATGTCCCCATCCTACAACATAGTGTCCTCCATCCCTCCACACCAGTGTTTACCAACAAGGGTGCCTCCAGCTGATGTAAAACTATAACTCTCAGCATGTCAAAGGCTGTCTGGTCATGCTGAGAGTTGTAGTTTTGCAACATCTGGAAGCACCCTGGTTTGGAAACACTGCTCCACACAGTGCATATAACATAAATAAACGTGACATTTTAAAAGGTTCCATTATTTTCTGCTATGTAGATAGGTTTATAGCTTGCTAAGTAGCAAGGTAGGTAGGTACCTAGGTTGGTTGTTAGCTGGGTATGTTGGTAGCTAGGTGGATAGATAGCGAGGAAGGATGTTAGGTTGCTAGCCAGGTAGTTAGGTAGATAGTCAGGTAGGTAGGTAGCTAGGTAGGAAGCCAGGTAGTTAAGTAGCTAGGTAGATTGTTAGCCAGGTAGCTTTGTAGATAGCTAGCCAGTTAGGTAGTTAGGAAGACATCCACATAGGTAGATAGATAGACAGGTAGGTAGGTTGCTACATAGTTTGGTAGATAGATAGCCAGGTAAGTAGGTAGTCAGGTAGATAGCTAGGTATGTACGAAGACATCCAGGTATGTAGGTAGCCAGATAGCCATGCAGTTAGGTAGCTGGGTTGCCAGGTAGTTTGGTAGCAATATAGCCAGGTAGATAGGTAGCTAGATACCGAAGTAGGTAGGTAGCTAGATAGCCATGTAGGTAGGCAGCTATTTTGTCATGTAGTTTGGTAGATAGCCAGGTAGGTAGGTAGGTAGCTAGGTTGCTAGGTAGTTTGGTAGATGGATAGCCATGTAGTTAGGTAGTCAGGTAGGTAGCTACATAGCTATGAAGACAGTCAGGTAGGTAGGTGGACAGTTAGTTAGTTAGGTAGGTAGGTAGGAAGACAGTCAGGAAGTTGAAATATACAGTCAAGTAGGTAGGTAGGTAAGAATACAGTCAGGCAGCTAGTTATCTCCTTCAAATCTTTTTTAGTTATCTCTCTGGCTGACTGCTCGAGATTGCTGCCGGGACAAAGGGGAGATTTATCAAAACCTGTGCAGAAGCAAAGTTGCCCAGTTGTCCATAGAAACTTTGCTTCTGCACATGTTTCGATAAATCTCCCCTTTGTCCCGGCAGCTATCTCGAGCAGTCAGCCAGAGAGATAACTAAAAAAAGATCTGAAAAAATGTCTATCCCCAGAACGTCCCTTTAGGGTTTATTCACACATACAGTATCCTGCGCATATTTGATGCACCAGATTTCAATGTAAACTAAATGACTGCAGACAGCTTCAAATCTGCAGCATCAAATCCTGTGCATCAAATATGCACAGGATACTGAACGTGTGAATACACAGAGAACCTGTGCTCAGAAAAAGAGTTGTAGCAACCAGTAGATAGCTTTGGAGGGCTGATCACATACCTGTTTCTAATTTGCTGAAACTGTATCTACTTTTTAGGAACAGTCCTAAATGTAAGTCTAAGGCTTTGCGCAGATGCGACACTTTGTTTTCTTTTTATTCACCTGTTACTTATTAGTTAAACTGAAAAGGTAATGTAGTAGAGGCACGATTCGGAGTAATAAGCAGTGGGCTAAGTGAATACTATATAAGGGAGAGTAGTACCAGATTTGATCTCTTGGTTTGTGAGACTACCCTATTGTGTATGGACCATAAACGTATCATATAGTAGCAGAAATCAGTCCTAACACAGTCATTGGGTGACTCAGATCGGGCCATTGAAATGAATAGGGCTTTACAGTATATTTTGGCATCCCTTTTTTGATGTGATGCCGCCATATAGCTCAAACATACTGTAGCATCGCAGTATGGAAGCGGCCTTTGTAAAATATTAAATAAAGTATATTTTTATTTTTAATGCAATTATTATAATTTTTGAAAATATATTTATTTATTTACTGTAAGGAGATTTTATTATTGCGACTTGATTCCTCCGGCATGTCTTAATATGCAGGAGATAAAGGCATACTTGGGGCCTTCATCAGGCCCCCCTGGTGGCCATGGTTAGCACCAGCAGCCATTGGTAGCGCTGCAGGGTGCTGATGAAGCGACAACGGGAGCTCCCTACCTCTGTCAAACTTCTTACAGGTCATGGTCACTATCGATCACAGCTGTAAGGGTTAAACTGCCATGTTGAAGTTTACCTTGGTACCGGTAGTGTAAGACAGCTGTGCTCCTGCCATAATCTTATGGATACACTGGGCAGTACCTACAAGATCATCATGACTTGTAAACCCATCATTAGTGTTGAGCGGCATAGGCCATATTCGAATTCTCAATATTTTGCGAATATATGGACGAATATTCGTCATATATTCGCTAAATTCGCATATTCGTCATATTCTCGTTTATTTTCGCATATGCGAAAATTCGCGTATGCGACAAGTAACATATGCGAAAATTAGCATATACAAAAATTAACATACGCGAAAATTCGCATATGTGAAAATTTGCATATGCAAATGTCGCATATGCGAAAATTTGGAGAGGGGTGATCACTGTGATGTGTACTGTGAAAAAAAATAATAATTGAATATTCGGAATTACGAATATCTAGTGCTATATTCGCGAATATTCGAAATATTGCATTGCGAATATTCGCGAGCAACACTAGCCATCATAGCATGGCACTGTGCATCTGTGCATGAAATGCATAGCCATCATAGGTCATAAAGGAGTTAAAAGAGTTGGTATGGTATGATTTCTTATAATTGTGCCACCACAAAAAAGGATACAGCATAGTATACCTAATTCTTTTTACCGTTGTGACCAATTATTGATAGATATGCCACTTTATGGATAGACATCAGAGGTCTATGCCAGAGGTATACAGAGCATACTTATGGTATACAGCAGTGGTCTTCAACCTGTGGACCTCCAGATGTTGCAAAACTACAACTCCCAGCATGCCCGGACAGCCGTGGCTGTCCGGGCATGCTGGGAGTTGTAGTTTTGCAACATCTGGAGGTCCGCAGGTTGAAGACCACTGGTATACAGTATACAGCACAGGAAAGAATTAAGAGACCACTCCTAATTTTTCCCAGATCAGCATCTCTACATATATGGCAGCCATTTCATTCCAGTGTTTTTTCATTTCCAACACAACTCATTTTCCTTACTAAAATACTGATATGGCGATCACCTGATCCAAATCTAATTCAAAGTATAAAAGCCACCGCTGTGGTCATCACTATTCTCTTACAAAAGGACCAGATAGATAACAAAAACAATGCAAGTAATACCTCAAATGTAAATTGAATAAAAATAAATATTCAGCATCTAAGAAAAGCATCAAAATTGGAAAAGAATGGTTCAATTCTGGTTTTACTGTCAGAAGCATACGGTAAGTGTCAGGTCGCTTCCATCCTAAAAATCTTAAACATGGCGCATCATGAGAACAAGGTCAAGCTAAAGATATTGGGGACAACAAAGCTACAGACTGGAAGAGGGAAACTGAGAGTCCACTAGCCAAGATGAGCATAAACTTATTTGAATGTCACTCAACAAGCGTAGGATGATCAAGTGACCTATGAAAAGAATAGCAAACAGCAGCTGGGGTGAAGTGAAGTTAAAGGGGTACTCCAGTGGAAAACTTTTTTTTCTTTTTTTTTTATCAACTGGTGCCAGAAAGTTAAACAGATTTGTAAATTACTTCTATTAAAAAAAATCTTAATCCTTCCAGTACTTATTAGCTGCTGAATCCTACAGAGGAAATTATTTTCTTTTTGGAACACAGAGCTCTCTGCTGACATCATGACCACAGTGCTCTCTGCTGACATCTCTGTCCATTTTAAGAACTGTCCAGAGTAGGAGAAAATCCCCATAGAAAGCATATGCTGCTCTGGACAGTTCCTAAAATGGACAGAGATGTCAGCAGAGAGTACTGTGTTCCAAAAAGAAAAGAATTTCCTCTGTAGTATTCAGCAGCTAATAAGTGCTGGAAGGATTAAGATTTTTTTTATAGAAGTAATTTACAAATCTGTTTAACTTTCTGGCACCAGTTGATAAAAAAAAAAAAAAGTTTTCCACCGGAGTACCCCTTTAAAAACAGGCTAGAAAAAAGCCCCTCAATGAGAAGCAAAGAAGAGCCAGGCTAAAGCTTGCAAAAAAAGCCAGGGGATTGGATTGTAGAGGAATGGAGTAAGGTCATCTTCTCTGATGATGACAATACGTGGTCATCTAATGGTTAGAAGGAGACCTAGAGATGCCTACACTGGGACATTTGGTGAAGTGTGGCATGGAGCATTGTGTTGCTGGAAGAAACAATTCTTAGAGTTGTTGAACATTGTCAGAGTAGAAGGAAGCAGGTGTTTTTGTACTTGGCTTGATTCATGTGTCCTTCACAAAGACAGATCTGCCCAATTCCAGCCTTGCTGAAGCATCCCCAGCCAGGTCACTCAAGGCATGGATGGATGGCCACCAGATCAAGACCATGTCATATCTAGCCTACTCTCCAAACTAAACCCCTTTAAAAACCTCAGGAATGTGATCAAGAGGAATATGGATGGTCACGAGCCATCCAACAAAGTGGAGGTACTTGAATTTGTGTGCCAGGAGTGGCATAAAGTCACCCAACAGCAAGGTGACAGACTGGTGGAGAGCATGCCAAGAGGCATAAAAGCTGTGATTAATAATCAGGATGTTACACTTTCTAAGCTAAAACGTTGTTGGAAAATGAATATGAATACGTTTCCTTTGCATTATTTGCGATCTTAAAACAATGCATCTTTTTTTGATTATTTGTTGTTGTTTCTACAAGTAAATACTTTAAATAACAATATTTTTATTTGGAGTTTGGGATTAATGTTGTCAGTACTTTATAGAAAGGTAGCAAGTGGTAACGGTAAAATTCTGTTTATTCGGATCCCATAAAAAACCGCATGCAAGCGGTGGTACAGCCAACAAACAACACCAAGTAAGCGTGGACGGGTTACGGGTATGCACCCTTTATCTTAGTGCTAAGACAAAGGGTGCACACCCGTAACGCGTCCACGCTTACTTGGTGTTATTTGTTGGCTGTACCACCGCTTGCATGCGGTTTTTCATGGGATCCGAATAAACAGAATTTTACCGTTACCACTGGCTACCTTCCTTGCTTTGCTACGTGTACTGGAGTACTTCAGCCATGTTGGGAATCCTGTGAGCTGACCAATCCTGCCTAGTACTTTATAGACTAAAACAAAACTGTATATTTGACTTAAACACATACCTCTGAATAGTTTTACCATATATAACTGTTGGCAAAAGGCTATACAGTATAGAGTAAAATCAATAACTAAATCCAGATGAGAAATCCCACACTCACCATGTCCATCGCTCTGTCTGGGGAGGTTCAACGGAAGAGGAAGGTGCGTAGAGTAGACTGGGCTCAGAGGCAAACACCGGTGGTTTCATGCTAATTAGCACTTCATCTGGCCATCCGGATGAATTGCTAATTAGCAGAAAACCACCGGTGTTTGCCTCTGAGCCCAGTCTACTCTACGCACCTTCCTCTTCCGTTGAACCTCCCCAGACAGAGCGATGGACATGGTGAGTGCAGGATTTCTCATCTGGATATAGTCATCGCTTTTTTGCTATGCACTCATTCATCCGTGCACCTCCTACACCATCCACTTTTTAAGTTGGAATTGCCACTACTGGGACTTTCCATTTCTCTACCAATGTGAACAGTGCCTCCCCATATTCTTTTTTTACTTGCATAGAGTAAAATCAGTTTGCTCACCATATATGGATGTCTGGATGTCACGCACTATATGTAAATAAGGGGCAGGTAGTTCCATGGGTGTTCCTATTTCTGATGGAGTCACTGTGCTCAGTTGCAGCACCGAAGGCTCATGATGTCACGGCCACGCCCCCTCAATGCAAGTCTATGTGAGGGGGCGTGACGGCTGTCACGCCCCCTCCCATAGACTTGCATTGAGGAGACATTGCCGTGACGTCACGAGCCTCCACCACGCATCGCCACTCATCCAGCACTGAGCAAAGTTTGCTCCGTTCACCAGATATAGGGAGTGCTGCAGCCGAGATCGTGGGGGTCCCCAGCAGTGGGACCCCCACGATCAGACATCTTATCCCCTATCCTTTGGATAGGGGATAAGAAGTCTAGGGGCAGAGTACACCTTTAATGTTTTTCTAAGTTGTATGTCCCAAACATTTTGTGAACAGATCTTTTGCTGATTTTATATCATTTTCTTTGGCTGCTTTATAATCCAAATGGTTTGATATCTGGCTTAGCTCATGAAATGAATGAAAACGTCAATCCCTATGACCGACACAGAGGCCGTAAGTAGAGGTGTCAGGAGCAGGAAAGAGATGCGCAAATTGGGACATCAATATCAAATGAAACAATGTAAGTAATAATGAAACATATTTTTCTGCCGCTTGACAAACTTATAATACCCGCGATATGTACGGTGTAAAATCACAAAGCTCCAAAGCTCATGCCGTTGTTCTATTTCCCTGACCAGTTAATTATTCATAGTCCGGTTTGGAGACTGAGTGCTTAAAAGGCCTAATATGGTGGAACAATTGCAAGACGTCACTAATATAGAAAGAGTTCTATTATAGCTTCAGGTGTTTGGTGCAGCATGTCCTGTATGTGTGACTGGCAGCGCATCTTTCCATAAATATGTCTGGCATCTTTCCTTTAGCAGGAAGTGACTGAAAGAGGACACAGGCATCAATGTACGTTGTAGTATTCAGTGGTGGACAGAAGAAACATCCTCCTTCCTGTGGTATTGTGTCTGATTTCATTAACATTGGCTGTTTTTATTCTGTTATCTGCTGTTGGTGCATTGTCATTCTTAATATCTACCTTTATTTATTACTCTGAGTGCAGTATAAGTATTTAGTTTGAGGTTGTATGGGATACTATGTGTAAAGTATTTTATACAGGCTGTCCTAAAGCCGAACATTGGTTAAAAATGTAGATAATCCCTTAAAGTATTTTATGTTAATCATACATACATGTGCTTATATGTAAAGCTGTCCCATATACTGTATATTGCAGAAGAAACATATAGCTATAGTAAACTTCCCCATGCATATACACACTTTATTTTTTAAACGTTTGCAGCCAGTTCTAGATTTTGCCTTGGTTTTATCCAACTATGCTTATGTGGACCTACATATCTGTGTAAAAGCCCTCATCGGCTGAATGGCCCAATTATTGCTCCATGTCCCCTGAGTGAAGTAAATTGTAATGTTGTGTGGCAATGTGGTCTTGCTATCCTGGTGGGTCCCCCTGTGAGATCTTGGGGAAGTTGAGCATGATTTAGGAAGTCCTTGACTCAGGGGTACTTGTGGTGAGCTGTCTGGGGATGTACCTGTGATGGTGTGACGGTAATAGAATTAGTCCAGATGCACTTGTAGCTTGCAAACAGGATTAACTGAAAGTTAAAGGGGTTATCCAGGAAAACACTTTTTTTTATATAACAACTGGCTCCAGAAAGTTAAACAGATTTGTAAATTACTTTTATAAAAAAAAATCTTAATCCTTTCAGTACTTATGAGCTTCTGAAGTTGAGTTGTTCTTTTCTGTCTAAGTGCTCTCTGATGACACCTGTCTCAGGAAGTGTCCAGAATAGAAGCAATTCCCCATATCAAACCTCTTCTACTCTGTGCTGTTCCCGAGACAGGCAAAGAGCACTGTTGTCAGACAGAAAAGAACAACTCAACCTTAGCAATTGATAATAATTGGAAGGATTAAGATTTTTTTTAATAGAAGTTACTTACAAATCTGTTTAACTTTCTGGAGCCAGTTGATATATAAACATTTTTTTCCTGGAATACCCCTTCAATGTTCAGAACTGCTTGTGCTGCTAACAATAATGGACCACACGAATGCTCAAATGATTGTTTATGGTGCTATTCACTTCTTATAATTGGACAATCCAAATGGTCCTTGTATACACTGTTATTTTTTTAGTACAATTCAATTAGGGTCACAATTTTAGTTGCAAATTTGAAGCTTTTTGCGTAAATGGACTAAACAATACATTTGTTCAAAACATGTGATGACTAGTTTATTATATTATTGGTGGGGAATTAACCAGCTGAAAAGTGTGTAAATCCCTGATCCCAGACCATGTTTGGTCTCAAAGGTATGCTTGACAAAGGCCTATGCTGGGGCCAAAACAAACCCCTCTTGGGGTGTCTTTTTCTTGCATGAACAATTTTTTTTATGTTATTTGCCAGAGTATGGGACCACTGGCTTGCTAACCTTAGGTTAAGGGATGGGTACCCTTTTTTGTGCTGTTGGACTTTTTTATTTTTCTTTCCTAAAGGCATATCAGAGATTTGATCGATTGGGGTCTGAGTCCCTGACACTAGAATAAGTGAGGAGAAAAGCCTATGACTTAGTGCTTCTCTCCCCGATCTGTCTATGGCACCAAGACAGTTGATAAGACCATCTCAATGACGTGGTTTAGAGCCTGGAGGAAAAATGCTTAGCGGGCACTTCTGAATCTACCTAGCTATTTTATGGGGGTCTTGATACTGAGACCTTGACTTATCAAAATGTTTAATATGTCTCTTTAACATATCAAAGGTTTTGATAGGATAGTGGCCATTTAAAAGTTGGCAATAAACTTTGGCAAAAGCTATATTTCGAAGTGTAAGATATTTTACATTTACTTGACCTTTTTACATATTGTTTTTATTTTGCTAATTAAGGACAAACTTGCGTGTGCAAACTAAACTTTGTTGGGAAATTTTACCCTAAGACTGCATCCACACACATTGGCCCTGATTTACTATTGTAAGCCAGACATGTCTTGTTGGATTGTGCGCCAGAATCTGGCACATTGTGTCAGAAACTCTATCTGCACCAGAATCTGCTCCAGAATTGGAAAGAACCTGACCAACTCTCCATTTTACGCAGAAAACCCAGAAAAAGGGCCATGGCCACATAAAAGGGCATTCCTCTGACATTTTCACAAAAAAACGACGTATTTACTAAGGTTTCCACAGAAAATGTAGTGGATTTGAGTTGAGGAAAACCCGAGAGATCAGAGCATGTATAAAAAAAGCTAAATGTAGGGAAACATTAGTAAATACTGTGGGAAAATACCTGTCAGGAAACAAAACCCACAAAGAAAACTACACTCTACTCTTAGTAAATCAGGGCCATTATCTTGGTTAGTACTTTAAGGCTATGTTCACATCTTACGGAAAATCTCCAAGAGACTGCTGGCGCCTGAGCTAGGACCGCACAAGAATGTGCCGTCTTATAGACAGCTATGCATTTCTTGCAGAGTCAGCAGAAAGAATGAACAGGATCATTCTTTCTGCGGACCCAGAAATTGGAATTTCCGTGCCAGAAACACCCTTCAACATCTTCCAAGCAAACTTCCGAGGTGTAGTCAAATCAAGGAGAGGGTTGAAAACCCAAAAAGGTGCAGTTCTTTCTATTATAGGTACAATTTGACTGTTGATTCCACTCCTGATGTTGGGTAAAAATACTAACCAAAATATAGATTACAAACTGACCAAAATACTACTGGGGCACCTAGCCTAAAAATGTGGTGCACATTGCTTTAAAAATCACACACAATGACCAAGCAGTTCCCAATTCATGTGTAAAACATGCCCCTTTACTTGTTTTGCATCACATAAGTCAGACTTTACCCTTAAAGGGGTACTCCGGTGAAAATATTTTTTCTTTTAAATCAACTGGTGGCAGAAAGTTAAACATATTTGTAAATCCTTCCAGTACTTATTAGCTGCTGAATGCTACAGAGGAAATCCCTTTCTTTTTGGAACACTGATGACATCACAAGCACAGTGCTCTCTGCTGACATCTCTGTCCATTTTAGCAACCATGCATAGCAGATGTATGCAAAGGGCAGCATGGTGGCTCAGTGGTTAGCACTGCTGCCTTGCAGTGCTGGGGACTTGGGTTCAAATCCCACTGAGGACAACAATAAATAAAGTGTTATTATTATTATAATAAGGTCAGCAGAGAGAACTATGCTTGTGATGTCATCAGAGAGCATTCCAAAAAGAAAAGAATTTCCTCTGTAGTATACAGCAGCTAATAAGTACAGGAAGGATTAAGAATTTTTAATAGAAGTAATTTACAAATATGTTTAACTTTCTGCCACCAGTTGACTTAAAAGAAAAAGGTTTTCACCGGAGTACCCCTTTAAGCTAAGTTCACACAGCAGAATTTGAGCAGAATTCCACCAAAAAATTCCGCTCGGAAATATCACTGCAGTAGAGTTCCATTGATTTCAATGGGACTCTGCAGCACTGCGCACATAGACATGTCTATTCTTTCTGCGGATTCCGCTAGTAAATGCTTTGCAACATGGAGCAGTCGAGTAGAAAACCAGTGCTAAATATCCTTTAATTCTCTTCCTGTGTCACATTTATACCTCTTTACCTTACTAATGTAGCCAGATCTGATTTTTAGCAATCTACACCCTTTTCTAAGTGAGATGCAAAAGTGTGTAAAATACATAAAAAAAGAAAAAAAGTCATGAATTTTGGTGCACACAGGATTATTTATTTCCCCCAGAATTTTCTGTTTGTCAACTATTATACCAGATATTTAAATACATACAAAGAAAAGCACAGACTCATTGCCTTCTTATGTTTGCTAGATCAACACCTGCAAATGACGTTAGTCATACCGCACACATCATGTAGCATTTCATCACAATGTGCTCCCAGTGTGCTCCCATTGTGTTGAATTACTCTCTGAAGTGCCCACAGCTTTTAAAAATATATTTTAAGCCACTTATAGATAAAGAACCAACATGCTTACTGCATTCAATAGGCAGGGTTAAGAGGAGGTCAAGTGAACACAGAGATGTTTAAGAGTCATGTCTGCAACCTTCTTACTTATTACAACCTGTATCATTCTGGAAATGGGAACCATAATGGATTTTTTCTTATAAAAGCAAGGTGGGACTTCCCTGTACGGGGCCGGCATTCCTGTACATCCCTAAGGTACTCTATCTGATCGAAAGCTGGTGAATTTCAACACCTGGACTCTATGTCCGGTTCCTTAAAGGGGTACTCCACTGACCAGTGTTTGGAACATTTAATTCCAAACACTGTGTGCGCTCTGCGGGGGTCAGCTGCGCCCCCTTGTGATGTCAGGACACGCCCCCTCAATGCAGGTCTATGGGAGGGTGCGTGGCACCACCACATCCCCTCCCATAGACTTGCATTGAGGGGCGTGGTGGGAGGTAATGAGGGGCTGTGGCCAACCCACACAGCACGCACACAGTGTTTGAAACTAAATGTTACGAGCGCTGGCCAGTGGAGTACCTCTTTAAGCCATTCTGAGAAATTTCATGCAAAGTGGAAAGGTGCCAATTTCAACTTCAGATGCTGCCCACAATGTGGGCAGTATCTGAAGTTGAAATTGGTGCCTTCTAAACCCTATTTAAACATGGTAAAGGGGAAAGGTGCATTATGCTGCCATTAGGGATACCGTTACCATGAAGGGGTGTTCTTGGTCTACAACATTGCATACGTTGCTGGTACCTGTCAAAGTAGCATCCATGTAGTCACATAGTATGGTTAAATGAGATGCATGTTCATAAAGACCAAGAAGGTTCAAAAACCAATGTCCAAAACATCACAGTTCCTCTGTACCTCTGCTGCCTTGCTTTCTTCCTGCTGCCATCTTTTACTTAAACAAACATACACATAGCCCTCTATGTGATTCATGAGACTAGACCATCTTCTTCCATTGCTCCATGGTGCAGTTGATGCTTGCCCATTAAAGGTGCTTTTATTAGTGGACTGGTAGAGGGTGGGCATTATGACCAGTCTGTGGTTATACAGGAGGAAGTAGGATAGCACAAAAGCAAAACGTGTTGGAGGCTGAAGCGGGGAAACATGAGTCCTCTTCCCAGGTATCAGTAATACTTGCACACTACATTTTGGGCATTTGTGCAATGAGATCCAGTATTAACTGTAGATTGACAGCTTTGACCATAACTTCATTGTGTTACCTGTGCATCATACCAGCATACAATATGTAGTAGATTTCTTGAACCATCATCTGAAGTATTGTTCACGATTTGTTATATAGCTGTATATCATTATATCAGTATTAGACGGCATACTCTTTGTTCCTCCTCTCATATCAGTTTTATATGTCTCTTTGTGTCTATGTATGTTTTTATGGGATAAATTTGGGTCACCTATTTTTGTGTATCAATAAAATTAACATATTTTTAATCTCTTCACTACAGTTGTTGTTGTGTGGTATTTGGTGGGACTTTCACATAGTTTGCTTTCCATACACAGCAAGCTGCTATGCACAGTGTTTGCTGACAACCTTTCATGTTTTAGCTTTCATTGGAGATATACTGCAAGAAATTCTTCAATGTAAGGCTGTGATGGTGACATACATCAAGCATTGATCCACTGCATTGGAGAAAAAATTAGACTTGAAAGTGTAGCAGACTACAATACATTTACCATTATCCAGGTGCATGGACCTTATAGTTATATTGATGGAGATAATCATAACTTGAGGAGAGGAAAAGGTGACCAGTTGCCCAGAGCAACCAAGAAGATCGCTTCTTTCATTTTTGAAAAGGCCTCTGAAAAATGAAAGAAAGGATCTGATTGGTTGCTATAGGCAACTGGTCAACTTTTCCTCAGCACAGGTCTTGATAAATCTCCCTCTTTTTGTATATGCACCAGGAGCTTTCCTAGCACATACACTGAATGTGTTGACAAAGCAATATTGCATATACAGCATATTTCAAAGCTTTGACTGTTCTTTACATACTCCTTATACAGTATAATACTGGTAAGTACTATAACTTATAAGAGAATGTTGAAGACTAAGCTTTTAATTAAAATAATCAAAAGTGAAAAGTGACATTACAAAAATTTCCCTCAAGCAGTGTATTAAAACTTGGATGTCCCTTATATACCCTTTCCAAGAAAGAGACTCACCTACCTAGAACTGTGATGTGTGTGTGTGTGTGTGTGTGTGTTTGTGTGTGTGTGCACAAGTAAAGTGTCCCCTGTTGCTGTAACCTACTCTCCTCTAGTCCTGTCTCTTGTTGTGCCCACCTCCATAACAGGGTGACATCAACCCTTACCCACATATAGTAAAGGACAAAATAACAAACTGTAGGTAGGGAGATACACTTAGCGCAGACAATGACTCAATATTGGTAAGTATTACCTAGATAAGTATCAATATTCCTCTACTTAATAGTCAGAACAAGATAAATTGGAGGACAAGATAAATGGTAGCTGATCCTCCAGTTTCACAACGGGAATGAAAATACTCTGTTCAGAGGAATTCTATTGACAAGTTCCAATTTTGTTTGGGGTTCCAAAGCATCTCCCCTACCTTATATAGCTGGGTTCATCAGGGAGCCTCAAAAAAATACTCATACTCTAAAGCTGGCATAGGCATAACACCAATGGCCACAAATGCTAAGATGTGTTACATGCACCGGGCACTAAATAAACTCTTGTACCAAGGCTCAGTCCTCCAGGAGTTATTACTCCCTACTAGATTAGAAGACAGACAGAGTATTACACAGATATTACCAAGCATTAAGATTCCAACATAAACAATAGCTTAATGTGCAAATATATGATATCAGTATTACTAGCAAGAATGGTCCCAATGCACGTGAACGGTAAACATGCAGATACTTGTATAAATTCACATGTTACATAGACCACTAACACCAAAATTATATTATCAAATTGGGTAAATGCCATTCACTGACATACATATCCAGCCATACAAATGCCACCCAAAAACTAAACATAGATACAGATAACATAGTCCAAAGTATGATGATACAAAGTGACTTATTTGTTCCCTATGATCTTTGGGAGAGAAAGTAGTATATGGTGATTGGAAATGCAGTTGCTTTCATGTATGTGTCCAGTATGTGCTATCTGGTAACCGAAGAGAGGTTCCCTGATGAACCCAGCTATATAAGACGAAAAACACGTTGGAACCCCAAACAAAATTTGAATATAATTATAGAAACCCCCTAAACTGAGTATTTTTATGCTTTTTGTGGAGATGGAGGGTCAGTTACCATTTTCCAAGTCCTCCTGGACTATCAACTAGAGGAATATTGATCCTTATTCTAGATAATGCCAATATTGTGGCATTGCCTGTGCTTAGTGTATCTCCCCTCGCATAATTAAAAGCTCAGTTTTAACATTCACTTATTGTTTTTCTTGGTCATGTTTTTCTTTGTCGGTGATTCTCTGCATGGTCTGACCCTTAGACCCCCTTATTTGGGAAGGTGTGGAATTTCTATACTAGATTATATGTTGTCTCGGTGGTCTTAATAAGGATATAAAAAGAAAAGAATAAGCTAATCCTGCTAGATTACAGGTCGTGTGATTGTATAAAGCCGATATTTCACCCTGAAAAGCCAAATTCTGAATGTTTACTTTACCCTTTTAATGACTGAAGAAGTTTTAGACAAAGAAAAATGTTTCTTTTTTATGAAAATTTTTTGGAATCTCTGCTCATTAATATAATGTAGTTACATTAAACAATACTTGCAACCCAAAATGGTACCAATAAAAACTGCAGCTCATCCCAAAATGCAATTATTATTTTTTTTAAACTGTTCTGTTTTTCAAAACATGGTATAGCCATAACTGTAATGACCCAAAGAATAATTATAAAATGTTATTTATGCTGCTTGGTAATATATATATATATATATATATATATATATATATATATATATATATGCATACACAGTCATGGCCGTAAATGTGGAACCCCTGAAATTTTTCTAGCAAATGAAGTATTTCTCACTTAAAAGGATTGCAGTAACACATGTTTTGCTATACACATGTTTATTCCCTTTGTGTGTATTGGAACTAAACCCAAAAAGGGAGGAAAAATAGCAAATTGGACATAATGCCACACCAAATTCCAAAAATGGGCTGGACAAAATTATTAACACCCTTTCAAAATTGTGGAAAAATAAGATTGTTTCAAGCATGTTATGCTCCTTTAAACTCACCTGGGGCAAGTAACAGGTGTGGGCAATACAAAAAAATCACACCTGAAAGCAGATAAAAAGGAGAGAAGTTCACTTAGTCTTTGCATTGTGTGCCAGTATGTGCCACACTAAGCATGGACAACAGAGAAGAGAATCAAAATTGTGGAAAAATATCAACAATCTCAAGGTTACAAGTCCATCTCCAGAGATCTAGATTTGCCTTTGTCCACAGTGCGCAACATTATCAAGAAGTTTGCAACCCATAGCACTGTAGCTAATCTCCCTGGGCGTGGAGGGAAGAGAAAAATTGATGAAAGGTGTCAACACAAGATAGTCCGGATGGTGAATAAGCAGCCCCAAACAAGTTCCAAAGATATTCAAGCTGTCCTGCAGGCTCAGGGAGCATCAGTGTCAGCGCGAACTATCCGTCAACATTTAAATGAAATGAAATGCTATTGCAGGAGACCCAGGAGGACCCCACTGCTGACACAGAGACATAAAAAAGCAGGACTACATTTTGCCAAAATGAACTTGAGTAAGCCAAAATCCTTCTGGGAAAATGTCTTGTGGACAGATGAGACAAAGATAGAGCTTTTTGGTAAAGCACATCATTCTGTTTACCGAAAACGGAATGAGGCCTACAAAGAAAAGAACACAGTACCTACAGTGAAATATGCTGGAGGTTCAATGATGTTTTGGGGTTGTTTTGCTGCCTCTGACACTTGGTGCCTTGAATGTGTGCAAGACATCATGAAATCTGAGGATTACCAACAGATTTTGGGTCACAATGTACAGCCCAGTGACAGAAAGCTGGGTTTGTGTCCAAGATCTTGGGTCTTCCAGCAGTACAATGACCCCAAACATGCATCAAAAAGCACCCAGAAATGGATGGCAACAAAGCGCTGAAGGGTTCTGAAGTGTCCAGCAATGAGTCCAAATCTAAATTCTATTGAACACCTGTGGATAGATCTTGAAATTGCTGTTGGGAAAAGGCGCCCTTCCAATAAGAGAGACCTGGAGCAGTTTGGAAAGGAAGAGTGGTCCAACATTCCGGCTGAGAGGTGTTTCCAAAGGGTGTGCAACCAAATATTAAGTTAAGGGTGCCAATAATTTTATCCAGCCTATTTTTGGAGTTTGGTGTGACATTATGTCCAATTTGCTTTTTTCCTCTCTTTTTTGTTTAGTTCCAATATACACAATGGGAATATACATGTGTACAGCAAAATGCTTTTATGTGAGAAATACTTAATTTGCTAGAAACATTTCAGGGGTGCCAACATTTACTGTCATGACTGTATACTCTACAAAAATCACTTTTGTTTTAGCTTCATAGAAGATGCCCCTTTTGTAAACTACCCTATGTTTCTAATCCATCTTTAAGTCACCAGTGTTTGCAATTAGGACCAGTCCTGGAGGATGAGCTAAATGATTCCATTCACTTCCATTCCTTTCCATTCTTCTTTGGATTTCATTATCTTTTTTTAACATATTAAAATAGAGGACATCTTTTATAAAACAAGTGGTCAAAGGCAGTGAACTCTGTTAACTCTGCCCTTTCCAGGTCTTGTCTTTTTATTTAAACAACTAGGTTTTATCCTAATATCTTAATGTAGCAAGAAAGTACAGTGCAATAGTTTTAGTCGGAAATTTGATTAACCAAGTATGATAATCCATAACTAGAACTAGATCTAGAAATCTATATTTTCGTGAGTTTTATCAATGTGTCTGTGCCAGTATTTTTTTTGTGTGTAAATGCCTTGGCAGTCTCTAACAGTATAGAAAGCTTTGTCTGCACCCTTAGCTGTGTATGTACTTGCAAACCAAATGGTTTCTTATGGAAGCATGTTTTAAAGGGAATCTGTCATCAGTATCACCAGCACTAAACTGTTGGCATAGGGTTATATTGTGGGTGACACTAATGAAAACCATACTTAGGGTGCATTCACACAACATTTGCGTAGCATACCACAGTTTTCAATCCGCCAATAAAACCGCATACGGGCAAAAATTAGCCAACCAGAGTCACTATCTCACTCCGGTCAGCGCACTTAAATGAATAAGATTCGGTGCCTGTCCGGCTGGGATACAGGAGCGCCAGGTTTCCTGGATCTCGCAAATGTGGTGTGAGTGCACCCTTACCCATCTTCTGTCAGTGGCTTTATTATTCTGTAATCCTCGGTCTTCTGGATAAGGTAATGAAGAGCTTGGAGCACAGTGGGCATTCCCAAGTCCCCTATGCATGGTGAGGTCCTGTGTTCTGAAGATCTGTGCACACTGGCTTCTTCATTGTCACGCCTCATCCTCTTTTGCAGAGCCTGCTATGCAGCATAATGGCTCTTCTCTGCATGCACAGAACTGCGACACAGCCATTATGCTGCAGAGTGGAGCTCCATTCTGCAGCATAGCAGGCACAGCACAGGGGGAAGAGGTGTGACAATGAAGAAGCCGACATTCACAGATATTCAGAAAACCAGACATTAGCATGCATGGGGGGGGGGGGGGGCTTAAAAATGCCCCCTGGCCAAGCTCCTCAGTCCTTTAAAACACTAGGGGTTGTCTGACCAGAGGGTATCTTAAATATTTTAAAATAAAGCTCTCCTCGCAAGCTGCAGAGGTTGTAGAAAGAAAAGTAAGTAAATTTGTTTTAATAAAGACCTGTGGAAAAATATATTTGCATCATACGTACAAAGCAAGAATAAAAGAGATTTTTAAAGGTGTTCATAGCTTTCAAAACAAGATTCTTGAATCATATAATTTTGGTTATTGACTGAGTGCCATTGTAGGAAACAAGAGATCTATACAAAATCTGGATTTGTTTTGGGGAGTATGTGACCCTGTTTTTCATGTGCATCTGCATGAAATGTGAGATAACTGCTGATCAAGTTGCTTTTACATTGTGGCTTTATATTTCTACCCAATAAGAAGTGTTTCCATATGATATCTCCAAATAGTTATGACAGTGAGGGCCACAGTTGAGTATATTACAATGTGCTGTCTGCCAACACATTCTTTTCAATACTTTAACTATTAGAATTCTGTAAGGAGATGAAGGTAAAACAAAATGATATATTAATTTTTACCATATGTCATAGACTTGGCATTGATCTTCTTTAACTGTCTAAGCTGTGAAATTTTGGACATTTATGGCAACCTAAAATGTTTGCAGTCAACCTATAATACAATATAAACATGCATGGGCTACAGAAAAATATTTACTTTGTCTTTGAACAATTCAAATTGTGATTGATAATCAGTTTCTTGGGCCATTATCTAATTGTTGTTACCTGTGAATTATAATAATATTTAGTATCTTGGAAAACATGATGAAAAAAAGCATCTTGCCTGGGAAAAGTGAGCCGCATGTCTCTGATATATCTATCATGCATACATTTGTGTTTTTCTAAGCTTTTTTCTACGGTGAAAAATGAATGGGATTTTTGAAGATGTCGTTCATACCTTGTGTTTAAAAAGCTGGCTTTCCTTAACAAAAACAGCAAAAACCATCTATACTTTGTTACACCAATGATTTGTGGCCCTTTATTTGTTTCCTTTCGCCCCCCCCCCCCCCCCCCTCCATTCCCCAGCTATTGGTGCAGTTAGTTTTGGCACCCAATATGCTAATTAGCACATGTTGACCAAGGGGTCTTTTCTACTCAGTTCTTAAAAGGAAGAGCTCAAGTTAATGCCCTTTTGAGTATTGACCAGTGGGTACCACCAACCTGACAGTTCATATAGTGCAAAGTGGTCCATAAACTGTTAAGAGAGGGGCCACGTCTGCTAAGTTGTCAACAGGGCGTGAAACTAAGCACCTTTCCCGTTCAGACCTAAGCAGTGGTGGCCGCCAAGTTGATAGTCTGTGCGCTCATTAGCATGTTCGGAGCTGAAACTAATGGCACCAATAGCTGGGGAAGAAGGGGTGATAGAATAAAACTAAGGTTTGGCATGATCCAAGGCCTGAGCCTTACTGTTTACGAACTACTGTGAGCTTTGATCACACATCATAGGAAAACAACCCCTTTGTTCACACATGTATTCATTTTATGGATGCAATTTTTAAGGCCAGATAATAGAATGCACGGTCCTGTTTTCATTAGTATTTCAGGCTTTAAATAGCCCCAAAGTACACTCGAAATGACAATAGCTTTTGCTGTAGCCCAAAGATTGGCTACTATTATGGCTACAAAAATGTCATCAATTAGATTCCATCAATTTTAAAACCCTAGGGGGAGAGTTATCACATCCTGTGTAGAGGAAGAGTGGTGCAGTTGCCCATAGCAACCAATAAAATAACTCCTTTCATTTTTCACAGGCCTCAATAAAAAGGAAAGAAGCTATCTGGTTGCTGTGGGCAACTGCACCACTCTTTCTCTACATTGTTTGATAAATCTCCCTCTAGAGTGCATTTCTAGCACATCTTCTTAGGAAAAAAGGCTACACAATTATCTGTATACTGAATATTGTCTCTTAAATAAACGTTTATTTAGAGCCCCAATCCTTGCTCAAAGTAAGACTAGGCTTACATGTTTTATTATGGTTAGTGTTTTGGTCAGTGTTTTCAGCCAAAATCAGGAGTTAAACCAGCAAAGAGAAACTATAATATAAAGATTTGTACCCTTTCTGTATTTTGGACCCATTTTTTGTTTTGGTGAAAAATTCTGACCAAAATACTACATTAGGGTACGTTCAGGTGAGCGGATCCACAGTGTATTTTACGCTGCCTTTAGATGTGCCTGCCCAGAGCAGCAATATGCCGCTACGAGCAGACACACTGTGATGTGCGAGTCGCCGTGCGCATGCGCAGTATACTCGCACATGGTGGCTGCTCTCGGCCTAGCTCATGGAGAAGGGGGAGCGGCCGCGATGTGTGGGAGTACACCGCACATGTGCGATGACTTGCACATAGCAGCAGGGTGCGTATTACCGCTCCGAGTAGGCACATCTAAAGGCACCCTGTGTGGGTCCTTCGACGGTGGATCCGCAGCATAAAATACGCTGTGGTTCCGCTCATCTGAACATACCTCCAGAATCCAAACTTTGGCTATGTTTCCACATAGTGGGGGAGATTTATCAAAACCTGTTCAGAGGAAAAGTTGCGGTGCTACCCATAGCAACCAATCAGATCGCTTCTTTTTTTAATTTTTATTTTTTAAAAGACCTCTGAAAAATGAAAGAAAAAAATGTGATTCGTTGCTATGGGCAACTCAGCAAATTTTCCCCTGTACAGGTTTTGATAAATCTCCCCCAGTTTTTTTGTCAGTATTTTGACCAAAACCAGGAGTGGAACTGACACAAGGAAAAACTATAATGGAACGATTTGCCCTTCTTCTATGTTTTGGACCCACATCTGGTTTTGGCTAAAATTACTGATCAAAATACTGACTAAATTACTGATCAAAATATTATGTGAGAACATAGCCTAAAGGTATCTTTCCGATTGCTAACACATTGTTCACATGCTTTAACATTTTTTTTATCAAAGTTTGGTAGTTGAAGGTAATGTGACTTTTGACAGTCAACTTATTTTAATACCGTTATGTGTAATTGTGTCATGAAATCATAATTCATTCAGATACAGATATAAGAGAATCTCCTATCTTTAGAAAGAAAAAAAAAACAGTATCTCTGCTCATTTAAGAAGTTAGGTGGAAAGAAAGGGTTAAGTTGACAAAAATAAGAACTATCTGATTCCTATATGATCACAAAAATACTAACACACAACAGCTGCTAAACCTTGGTACAAATGGATATAATATGCATGATTATTATGGTTAAAAGAAAACGCCTGCTGATATTTAGGAATGCTTTAGATATATATGATGGAAAAACGTATAAACTTTTATAAAAGACAGTGGCAACTCAATTTAGCTAATGTTAATTTTAAGCACATGGCCTTCTCATTTCATGTTCTCCACACGTCAGGCGCTCTTGCAATCTGAAATGGAGTGTGGCCAGTGCAAGAGCGAGAACAATAGTCATCAGTAAGATGAGATCCAGGTGGCTGCCTCAGTTGTGGTTATCTTGATAGTAAAGGCGTTAAGGGACATGCCGAGCTATTTTAATGTATGGTTTACCAAAATAGTGGTTCTTTAGGACGTTTCTGGACAGGGATGCACAAAGTAAAGTTGGTTTGAATTAATGCAGAGATACATCATGATGTAATAACTTTGGTCTTCACCTCTAAGTGTATCTATTGATGTTGTGCTTAGAGTTATCAGACTTCGATAAATTACGAGAATCCAACAACCAAGAAAAAGAATACTGTACAGAGTGCACACCACAAGAATAATTATATACTCATATAATATAACATTTATATCTTTATTGATAACATCACAACACCCCTGAGGAAGTCACAGTTCCGGAACGCGTGGGATTCTGGGGTCCCGTCCCTACACTGAATTAATTGGATTCTCCGTCTGTGGTTGCTGCCAATTGGTGACATTGTTTGCCATATACTTTGCACTGTATTTATTGTCTAATATACAGTTATGTTACTTTACCATACATTGACATTGCTTAGGATGTATTTAGTGCAATGGTAGTAGGCATATTTGTTTCTGTCATAATATATCAAGCACCACAGTGTGTTACATATAGGATAGGGACAGGGTGACAGGGGGTTCATGGCCCCTCTCCCACGTTGGGTCATGCTCTATTGAGCCTTTTAATTGATTTTCGCCCCTTTGTTTTGTGCCTTTTCATTATATTATGTTATCAATAAAGATATAAATGTTATATTATATGAGTATATAATTATTCTTGTGGTGTGCACTCTGTGCAGTATTCTTTTTCTTGGTTGTTGGAGGCTTCTTCCTTACTGAGTAGTAGCACCCGCTATATTATATAAATATATGGTAAGTCCCTGTCACGATTCGGCTGGCTGGAGGTGGATCCTCTGTGCCAGAGAGGGATTGGCGTGGACCGTGTTGGTGGACCGGTTCTAAGTTGCTACTGGTATTCACCAGAGCCCGCCGCAAAGCGGGATGGTCTTGCAGCGGTGGTAGCAACCAGGTCGTATCCACCAGCAATGGCTCAACCTCTCTGACTGCTGAAGATAGGCGCGGTACAAGGGAGTAGACAAGAGCAAGGTCGGACGTAGCAGAAGGTCAGGGCAGGCAGCAAGGATCGTAGTCAGGGGCAACGGCAGGAGGTCTGGAACACAGGCTAGGAACACACAAGGAAACGCTTTCACTGGCACAATGGCAACAAGATCCGGCGAGGGAGTGCAGGGGAAGTGAAGTATAAATAGGGAGTGCACAGGTGAACACACTAATTGGAACCACTGCGCCAATCAGCGGCGCAGTGGCCCTTTAAATCGCAGAGACCCGGCGCGCGCGCGCCCTAGGGAGCGGGGCCACGCGCGCCGGGACAGGACAGACGGAGAGCGAGTCAGGTACGGGAGCCGGGGTGCGCATCGCGAGCGGGCGCTACCCGCATCGCGAATCGCATCCCGGCTGGAGACGGTATCGCAGCGCACCGGGTCAGTGGAGCTGCCCGGAGCGCTGCGGTAGCGAGTGAGAAGCGAGCGCTCCGGGGAGGAGCGGGGACCCGGAGCGCTCGGCGTAACAGTACCCCCCCCCCTTGGGTCTCCCCCTCTTCTTAGAGCCTGAGAACCTGAGGAGCAGACATTTGTCTAGGATGTTGTCCTCAGGTTCCCAGGATCTCTCTTCAGGTCCACAGCCCTCCCAATCCACCAAAAATAACTTTTTTCCTCTGATCGTCTTGGAGGCCAGTATCTCTTTCACCGAGAAGACGTCAGAAGAACCGGAGACAGGAGTGGGAGAAACTAACTTGGGAGAGAAACGGTTGAGTAGGGAGTGCACAGGTGAGAATACTGATTAGGCCTGCTGCGCCAATCAGTGGCGCAGCGGCCCTTTAAATGGCAGAGACCCGGCGCGCGCGCGTCCTAAGGAGCGGGGCCGCGCGCGCCGGGACAACACAGACGGGGAACGGGTCAGGTACGGGAGCCGAGATGCGCATCGCGAGCGGGCGCGTCCCGCATCGCGAATCGCATCCCGACTGGGAGTAATATCGCAGCGTACCTGGTCAGCAGGTCTGACCGGGGAGCTGCGAATGAGAGAACGCTGCAAGCGCTCCGGGGAGGAGCGGGGACCCGGAGCGCTCGGCGTAACAGTCCCCCATTTCTTTATTACAAACTACGAGAATCATCAATACATTCATGACTGAAAAAATATTTTTAAAGATGCTATTACACGTCACTCCCCCGACTTGACCTATGATGGCGCAATGAAATCCATCTTACAGATCACTCCAATCTTCATGTGCAGCCTATTTCTGAGGTTAGAAGATGACATGTTTTATGTTCCACCTTGTATGGTGATGTTTCCCAAATATATAGTTTGCAAGTAGAAAAAAGTAGATTGCACTCACCCAATTGTGAATCTAAAACGTCCTCTTTATTTAGAACATCATTAAAACAGGGTAGAGAGAAGAGGGTAGAGAGATGCGGTAAGAATGAGCTGACTGACCGGCCGAGGCATGTTTTAATGATGTTCTAAATAAAGAGGACGTTTTAGCTTCACAATTCGGTGAGTGCAATCTACTTTTTTCTACTTGCATACGGCATATACTACTTTGGACATTTGATTGGCACCCCCTGAAGTATATCCACTTATAACCTCTGCGCTGTTCCACCTCCCACGCTGTGTCCTTAATCCCTGACATCCCAGCTTAGGCTCCTGCCCTGTCTCCCTCAGCCATAGTAGTATTCCCAAATATATATGTTCTCTTGCTAACTATCCAACCTAAATGGTAATTCTTCAAAGTTGAAGTGAAAAATCGGAAAATGTGCGCCACCGAAACCAATGGACAACTAAGATACTAGCTCACAGTATAGGGCACCTGAGATACAGAACCATTGGCATATGATGACCCGATGACCATGTGAGGGGACATGTCAATGAAATAGAGTTTTATTATGCATACTTTTGTGTTGCCATCTTTTCACTTGGGCTGTCACTTTAAAAATGTTAATTCACTCTATATGTATTACATATGGGGTTATGGATAGGATTAGATATGGATAGGGTTAGATATATTTTTGCATTGTTGCTTACCATACTATATCATGCAGTAGCTTTATAGTGTCTATAAATGTTGATGGGTGTATCTGTTAATTTATAGCAATATTTCCCAAGCACGGTCCTCTAGTACCCCCAAAAGGTCATGTTTTCAGGATTGTTTAGTCTTTCATAAAAGATATAATTATGGTTAGTGCATCAGGCATCACCCAATTATATCACATGTAAAAGACTAAGGAAATCCTAAAAACATGGCCTGTTGGGGGTACTTGAGAACCGGGCTTGGGAGGCACTGGCTTATAGAATAACACATACTCCAGGATCCATAGCAAATCTCCATATCAAACCTATCCTGCTCTGGACAGTTCCTGAGACAGACAGAGGTGTCAGCAGAGAGCACTGTGGTCAGAAAGAAAAGAAATTCAAAAAGAAAAGAACTTTCTGTGGAGAATATGGCAGCTGATAAGTACTGGAAGGATCAAGATTTTTAAATAGAAGTAATTTACAAATCTTTTTAACTTTCCAGAACCAGTTGATTAAAAAAAAAAATGTTTTCCAGTGGAGTACCCCTTTAATGACGAAGGACGTATATTTACATCCTCCGCCGGCTCTCGCGATATGCCGCGGGGTAACGCAGTGACGGTTGGTGCCGGTGGCTATCAACGGCCGGGACCCGCGGCTAATACAGGACATCACCGATCGCGGTGATGCCCTGTATTAACCCTTCAGATGCGGCGATCAAAGCTGACCGCCGCGTCTGAAGTGAAAGCGAAAGTATCCCGGCTGCTCAGTCGGGCTGTTCGGGTCAGCCGTGGTGAAATTGCGGAGTCCCGAACAGCTTACAGGACACCGGGAGGACCCTTACCTACCTCATCGGTGTCCGATCGGCGAATGACTGCTTTGTGCCTGAGATGCAGGCAGGAGCAGTCAAGCGCCGATAACACTGATCACAGGCGTGTTAATACATGGGAGCTATAACACTGCAAAAAAAAAGTGAAAAAAAAAAAAAGTTAACAAAGGTCATTTAACCCCTTCCCATATAAAAGTTTGAATCACCCCCCTTTTCCCATAAAAAAATAAATAAAACAGTGTAAATAAAAACAAAAATAAACATATGTGGTATCGCCGCGTGCGTAAATGTCTGAACTATAAAAATATTTCATTAATTAAACCGCACGGTCAATGGCGTACATGTAAAAAAATTCCAAAGTCCAAAAAAGCTTATTTTTGGTCACTTTTTATACCATTAAAAAATGAATAAAAAGTGATCAAAAAGTCCGATAAAAAAATGATTCCTCATACCGCCCTGTATGTGGAAAAATAAAAAAGTTATAGGGGTCAGAAAGTTATAGGGCTCAAGAAAGTTAAACAGATTTGTAAATTACTTCTATTAAAAAATCTTACTCCTTTCAGTACTTATGAGCTTCTGAAGTTAAGGCTGTTCTTTTCTGTCTAAGTGCTCTCTGATTACACATGTTTCGGGAACCGCCCAGTTTAGAAGAGGTTTGCTATGGGGATTTGCTTCTAAACTGGGCGGTTCCCGTGACACGCGTCAACAGAGAGCATTTAGACAGAAAAGAACAACCTTAACTTTCAGAAGTACTGAAAGGATTAAGATTTTTTATTGGAAGTAATTTACAAATCTGTTTAACTTTCTGGAGCCAGTTGATATATCTATATATATATATATATATATATATATATATATATATATATATATAAAAGTTTTTTCCTGGATAACCCCTTTAAGGTGTTAAAGTTTTCTGAATGATTTGGATATCCTTGGACTGACCTGAGATGGTACACAAAGTACTGCTAGTTTCTACAGTAAGTACAATTACTGTTGAGCTTTGACAATTTAGGCCCATCTGCTTTCAATATGCCATGATTTGGACTGGTTCATTATCCAGCTTATTCAGCAAATACTGTGGGCAGGATCCTTAAGTATCGATATGGCTCAATGAAGGGAAACATCTTCATAAAACAATGACACTTTGAATGATTTTAATGTCTGTCATTCACTCTTCACAATGTCATATGTCCCATATGTTTGGAAAAATAAGTGATCACACCTACCCCTCAGCTAAACCTTTCTATGTTTATAAATCAATGGAGAGTTTTTTTCAAGCATTATTTGTAATTGGTGGTCACATTGCAGCATTCTTTGCTGGCTTAAAGGGGTACTCCAGTCGAAAACTTTTTTTTTTTTTTATCAAAAAGTTAAACAGATTTGTAAATTACTTCTATTAAAAAAAAATCTTAATCCTTCCAGTACTTATTAGACCACAGTGCTCTCTGCTGACACCTCTGTCCATTTTAAGAACTGTCCAGAGTAGGAGAAAATCCCCATAGAAAACATATGCTTCTCTGGACAGTTCCTAAAATGGACAGAGATGTCAGCAGAGAGCACTGTGCTTGTGATGTCAGCAGAGAGCGTGTCAACAGAGAGTGTGTTACAAAAAGAAAATTATTTCCTCTGTAGTATTCAGCAGCTAATAAGTACTGGAAGGATTAAGATTTTTTAATAGAAGTAATTTAAAAATCTTTTTAACGTTCTGGCACCAGTTGATTTGAAAAAAAAAAGTTCCCCCCCGGAGTACCTTTTTAACAATAACTGGCCCCTTTGAGTTTAACAGGAAAAAACGTACAACAGCTTAACTCTTTTTTCTCAGTAACACACAGACAGAAACTTTCTGCTCTCTCAGGAAAAAATCCCAGAAATGCCTGTCTGCAACGAGGGCTGCCGAATATGTAGGGTTGTGACATGGCAGGGCTGGCTGGTTGCTGTTAAGCTGCATGCCGCATGTGATTTAGGGTCATCCCGCCTACCTGCCTTCCCAAAGTTCCTTGTTCCATGTCCTCATACATGTAGCCACCATTTTAGACCACCTGGACCGCACTAAATGGAGTTTAATGAAGCGATTTGTTTTATTGAATTGCGTCAATATTCGGATTCATTACGAATAGAATTTTTCAGGAAATTCGTAATGAATTCGTCCGATTTGATTCGCTTATCTCTAGTGTTGAGGGCAGTTTATATTATGTGCAGCTTAGATGCATTTTCTAATGCAAACTGCATTTTTAAGAGCTATTACCATAAAGAGAAAGTTCTTTGACCTATAATCACAATTGAGGCGTGTTATGAAAATTTAAGCCTTTACTGTGTTTGCGCATTGAAATTGTAGGGCTTTTTTCACATGTTTTTCCAAAACTGCACTTTGGCTATTTCTGCTGGGATTTTCCAAAATTGTGTTAAAATTACACTTTAACTGTGATATGCTATGGTACAACTGTGGTAAAAATAGCACCTTTTTGCTGCAATTTTTGGAAAAATAACTAATAAGTGCAATGTGTGTACATAGTCTCAGGCTAGATGTATATCTTACATATATCCTGATCCCATAGAGGTGGCAGCAGTATACAGATCTGGGAGAGGAGGGGTCTGTGAGATAACAGGAGCAATCTACTAAGTGATAATGTCATCTTGTAGTTCACAGGAAGCTTGCTAACCCAGGACTGACTTCCGCTTAATGTGTCAAAAGGAAGTCAGTCCTGGGTCTGCAAACTTCCTGTGAACTGCAAGATGACATTATCACTGACCCCTGATCTCACAGACCCCTCCTCTCCCAAGCATGTATACTGCTGCTATCTCCATGAGATCAGGATATATGGAAGATATACACCTAATGACGTAGGAAACAGTTGTCGCGCTGAATCCTAGCTCCTGCTAACACTACTACAGCTCCCCGCCTCAACGTTATTGTTGGCACATGAAATTTGGATAAATAAAGACTGAATTTGCCTGTATTGGTGAGTCGCGATTGTTTCTATTTGCTCTACATTATATGCCATATTGATGATCCCATGACCAAAATGGAGTCATGAAAGGCACAGATATAGCTGTGCTGGTATAAAACAAATGGTACTTTACAACTAGTGACGGTGGGTGTACATAATATGGGCAAAAAATACAACAACCTAGAATGCGTCTTTAACCCCTTAAAGACTCAGCCCATTTTGGCCTTAAGGACTCAGACAATTTAATTTTTACGTTTTCATTTTTTCCTCCTCGCCTTCTAAAAATCATAACTCTTTTATATTTTCATCGCCAGACTAGTATGAGGGCTTGTTTTTTGCGCGACCAGTTGTCCTTTGTAATGACATAACTCATTATATCATAAAATGTATGGTGAAACCAAAATACACTATTTTTGTGGGGAAATTAAAAAGAAAAACGCAATTTTGCTAATTTTGGAAGGTTTCGTTTTCACGCCGTACAATTTACGGTAAAAATGATGTGTGTTCTTTATTCTGAGGGTCAATACGAGTAAAATGATACCCATTATTACATACTTTTCTATTATTGTTGTGCTTAAAAAAAATCACAAACTTTTTAACCAAATTAGTACGTGTCAGGGTCCGGACTAGCGGCTGGTGAAGACACTGGAGGTGGATCCCCTGTACCAGAGAGGCGATGATGCGGGCCGTACTGGGGAATCGGTTCTAAGCAGTTACTGGTGTTCACCAGAGCCCGCCGCAAAGCAGGATGGACTTGCTGCGGCAGTAACTACCAGGTCGTGTTCCCCAGTAGCGACTCGACCTCACTGGCAGCTGAGACTGGCGCGGTACACAAGGACTAGAAAGAGGCGAGGTCAGACGTAGCAGAAGGTCAGGGCAGGCAGCGAGGTTCGTAGTCAGGGGCAACAGCAGAAGGTCAAGGTACACAGGCTTGGGACACACTATAACGCTTTCTCAGGGCACAAGGCAACAAGATCCGGCGAGGAGAGGAAGGGGAAGTGGGTTTTTATAGGTTAGGGAGTGATTGGGCCAGGCACCAATTAGTGGTGCACTGGCCCTTTAAATTTAAGCAAGTCGGCGCGCGCACGCCCTAGGGAGCGGGGCTGCGCGCGCCGGGAGGAAGCAGACGGGGCGAGAGGTGAGTGAGACGGGGGGCAACCCGAGGGCGGACACGAGCCGTGCCTCGGATCGCGTCCCCTCCGGGGACCAGAGAGCAGCGCTCGCGGTCAGCAATGCCGACCGGAGCGCTGCAGCCAGAGGAACGCCGTGAGCGCTCCGGGAAGGCAGCGGGACCCGGAGCGCTCGGCGTGACAGTACGTTTATAATCCCTTTATTTTGATGACCTATAACTTTTTTATTTTTCCATATAAGCGGCGGTGTGAGGGCTCATTTTTTGTGCCACGATCTGTACTTTTTTTTGATACCACATTTGCATATAAAAAACTTTTAATACATTTTTTATAATTTTTTTTTAATAAAATGTATTAAAAAGTAATAATAGTTTAATAGTTCGGACATTTACGCACGCGGCGATACCAAATATGTCTATAAAATTTATTTTTTACGCTTTTTGGGGGTAAAATAGGAAAAAACGGACGTTTTACTTTTTTATTGGGGGAGGGGATTTTTCACTTTTTTTTACTTTTACTTTTACATTTTTTTAATTTTTTTTTTACACTTGAATAGTCCCCATAGGGGACTATTCATAGCAATACCATGATTGCTAATACTGATCTGTTCTATGTATAGGACATAGAACAGATCAGTGTTATCGGCTATCTTCTGTTCTGGTCTGCTCGATCACAGACCAGAGCAGAAGACGCCGGGAGCCGGAAGCAGGAAGGTGAGGGGACCTCCGTGCGGCGTTCTGAATGATCGGATCCCCGCAGCAGCGCTGCGAGCGATCCGATCGTTCATTTAAATCGCGCACTGCCGCAGATGCCGGGATCTGTATTGATCCCGTCACCTGAGGGGTTAATGGCGGACGCCCGCGAGATCGCGGGCGCCGGCCATTGCCAGCGGGTCCCTGGCTGCGATCAGCAGCCAGGATCAGCCGCGCATGACACGGGCATCGCTCCGATGCCCGCGGTTATGCACAGGACGTAAATGTACGTCCTGGTGCGTTAAGTACCACCGCACCAGGACGTACATTTACGTCCTGCGTCCTTAAGGGGTTAAAGGGGTACTCCACCCCTAGTCATTTTATACCCTATCCAAAGGATAGGGGATAAGATGTCTGATCGTGGGGGGTCCCGTAGCTGGGACCCCCGCAATCTCTGCAGCACCCAGCCCCTCGTGATGTCACACCACGCCCCCTCAATGCAAGTCTATGGGAGGGGGCGTGGTGTGACATCATGCCCCTTCCCATAGACTTGCATTGAGGGGGCGTGGTGTGACGTTACAAGGGGTGTGGTCGTGACATCACAACCTCCGCCGCCCGCTCCGAGCGTGGTGGCAGAGTACCCCTTTTATTTGACAATTCATTTTTGCAATAACTTAATGCAGATTTTCAATTTAAGAAGAACATCTAAATAGTTAAAGTTGGGCTTCTGTGATGTATCCTATTGCAAAGGCTCAGGACTGAGTATGAACTTTCTTCCCTCGCTGTATGTACATTCCAAATGTCGTCTGCAGAGACAAACTCATTCTCAGTCTCTGGCAGCTTGTTCCATGAACTCTTATGTCCTCTTGATGGAGTTGCCAGGCAGTGTGAATGAATCCATCTCCACAGCTGACATCCACAATTACCATACTGTGTGGGGAGAATTTCATGCTTCCTTCTGGGCTGGAGCACAAGAGGGGAACTTTTCTAGCTTTCCATTCTGCACAAGGCACTATGTAAAGCTGACTTTACCATGAGGTGACAGACCCGCCTTCATTAAGTCTTGCCGTGCACAATGGTAAAGTCTGCGCAAAGACTTAAAAAAGGGCATCAAAGGCAAACAGAGAGCAATTGCTACATTGCTGAATATGATGGCATCAGGAAAATATGTTCAGTATGCACAATAACTAAAACAGTACATTATGCCTTATTTAATGGAGTTACTGTTTAAATAAAATTATGTTACTGGACTGCTTTGATCCAATGCTGATTTCTTGTAGAGGATAAAGACATCTCTTATATTTAACCCCTAGAGGAGACTGTGTTTTTTTTTTATTTATTTATTTTTTATATATATATATATATATATATATATATATATATATATATATATTTTTTTTTTTTTATCTTCGCCTTTTAAACCATCAGTCCTTCTGTTTTCCACCTACAGGGCCACATGATGGCTTGTTTCATGAGTGACCAATTGTACTTTGTAATGACTTCCCTATTTTTTCCATAAAATCTATGGTGAAGCCAGAAATGAAACTATTTGTGGAGGAAAACTGGAGAAAAAAAAAGCATGCCATTTTGGAATTCTCGTTCTCGTTTCTACACAGTGAGCTTTACGGTTAAAATGATGGTTATCTTTATTTTGTAGATCAATATGATAGGCTTTGTTTTGTTTTACTACTTTTAAAATTTTTTGCAAAAAAAAAAAAAATTGTATGCTTAAAATTGCCCTGTTCTGACCCCTATAACCCTATGTTTGAGGGCTAATTTTTTGCCAAGTGATCTGTATTTTATTTATCACTACTATTTTTGTTTAGATGAGACTTTTCAAGTGAATAAAAATTAGGAGTTCTGGACTTTGGTATTTTTTTACGTTTATGCCATTCATTATGTGGTTTTATTATTGTTATATTTTAACCTGTTAAGGACAAAGGGCATACAGGTACGCCCTGAGTCCTTAAGCGGCTTTGAAGCAAGCGCAGGCACAGCGCTCACTTCAGAACAGTGAGTGTTGGCTACTATCAGTAACCAGACACTCATTGTTAATGACAGGCAGCGGCAATTAACCCTTTAGACGCTGATCACGGCATCTTAAGTGAAAGTAAAAATCTCTGGTAACTCAGAGGAGCTCACAGAACCCCCGCAACGTAATCATTGGGGTTCCGTGAGCTAAAATGGCGGAGGGGAGTCCCCTTACCTGCCACCTACTGCCGGGCTTAGCCAAACTATATCAGTGGATTGCCGATAGGAATAGCATTTTACAGGAAATGCTATCTAATGATCACATATCAAAATCCCTTATGGGTACTTAAAAAGTGTAAAAAAATTTAACCAAAAAAGTTGCTTAAATGATATAAAACATCCCCTAATGAAAAATGTAATTACTCTTGTTTTCCCATTTTACAAAAAAAAAGGGGGGGGGGGGAATTAACATATTTGGTATCGCCGTGTGCATACAGAGAAGCACTTCCTGAGTTTGGTCTCCTGCAAAGTCAGGAGGAGACCAAACTCACTGTATTAATTGCAGTAGGGAACAGAGTGGCCATTTTTTCTATTACATTTTAAACATATTTATGTTGATAATTTTAAAAGTTTCTGCTAATTACCCAAGGAACACTATATTAAAAGTTTTATTTGGTGACAGGTAATCTTTAAGGTTAAAATGGGCTTAGTCCTTAAGGGGTTAATATTTCAGACATTTCCACATGCGACAATACTAAATATGTTTATTTAAATTTACATAGTTTTATTGGGAAAATGGGGGGATTAAGCTTTTAAGGGGGGAAGGGGTTGTGTGCTGCCCTGCAGTTCGGAGCTCAGCTCACAGCGTCCGGAGTTCATTACTCCGGACGCTGTGTGCAGGCTTCCGTGTTCGCGGCCGGCGGGTGTGACATCACGCCCGGCCCCTTCGTGACGTCAGCCCCGCCCCCTCTACCAAAGTCTATGCCAAGGGGGCGTGACAGCGGTCCCATAGACTTTCGTTGAGGGGGCTGGCGAGACGTCACGAGGGGGCGGGTGAGACGTCACGAAGGGGCCGGGCGTGACGTCATGCCCGCCGGCCACGAACATGGAAGTAATGAACTCCGGACGCTGTGAGCTGAGCTCCGAACTGCAGGGCAGCGCACAACCCCTTTAAATTTTTTGGGCTATTACCTGCCTTCCTTTTTATGGCAAACACTGTTCAATGTTGAGCAAAAAGCTAGCACTGACCAGTGTTATCAGTACTGTGCTTCTCTAGCCTGATGCCCTGTGTCGTATAGGGGTTAAAGGGGGATCCAGCAGCGGCAGCTGCAGATTCTGGATCATGGAAGTTTGGAGCTTCTGTGTTCATGACGTCGTGACACACCCTCTCCATTCATGTCTATGGGAGGGGGCGTGACAGCTAATATGTAGCCATCACATCCCCTCCCATAAGGGTTTATCTCTATTGCAAGCTCTTTAAAAATAACCATGTAGAGCTGTGAATACAAGACCAGTGTATGCTCCAACATCCATAACATGAAAATATGTAATGGATTAGCTAGAAATATATTGTTTGAAAGTAATTGTTTATGCATTACTGTTTTTGTTTATACATTGTTTATACATTTATGATATTTCATAGCTATTTAATGTTCAGTGGAGATTTCACAACTGCATTGCAGATTTGCTGTGGTTGTCCATACAGAATTTCTATTCGGAAAATACACAATATTTACCATTTGGTTGAATTTAGAAATCTTTAGGTCCTTCTTAGCACGTGTATGTGAAAATGACTAATGCAGTTGTATGTATATCTTCTCTGTTACTCAAGTTCTCAGTCCAATTCTACTGAAACTAAGGATCTTCACAGGTTGGTTCACTGTAGTGTAAGGTTGAAAATGTGGACTTACTCACTCAGTGACACTCTGAAAGGCCGATCCAGTATAATCATCCTGACATGGCAGACAGGCAGCAATAACTCCTACCATAGGCTAAGGAAGAAAGCAGTGTAATTCAGAGAGGCCCTTATTCAGTATTCTCCTTTCCTGCAAATAATTTTGTAGAGCAACATCTTCACAGCATGAACAGGAACAGGGACTCTCAGGAAGTGCAGTGCTAGGAGTTGTTGCTCTGGCAATAGCTAGGCCTAGCTAGCTTCTAACAGGTTAAGGTCTACCCCCCCCCCCCCCTTCTTCTGGGATAGACAGGTTGGACTAGGGACATTCCCCTGCAATCCTTGGTTGGGAGTAGCATGTGACCAAAGCACTATTTCACTGTATACAATATATTCAAGAAATACTAAAGGGGTACTCCACTGCCCCAGAGTTCTTAACATTTCACGCCCCGACCCCTCAATGCAAGTCTATGGAAGGGGGTATGGCAGCCCCTTCTTTAGTACTTAATACACATTTTATGCATTAAGCAAAGCTATGGCCACCCGACAACTCTCTTAGGATGGCAGGTACAGTCGTACTGGGACACCACAAGCTTTTGACAAATATTCCTATTAGTCATAACATCAAAACCAGTTGAAGTGGATAACTTTGATTATTGAGCAGCGATAGCATCTGTCAAGAGGTGGGATATCATAAGTGAACAGTCAGCTCTTGAAGGTGATGTGTTGGACACAGTAAAAATTGGCAAATTGTGATACCAATTAGGTCAGAATATCTACAAACTGTCTCAAGGCTTATTAAATTATGTAGGGAAACCATGCTTGTCTGCAATCAAAGATAAGCAAAGAAAAGGTGCTTAGGAAGTGCCTAAAAAGTAACTTTTATTGGATACTATAAAAAAAATGGGGATAATGTGCCTAAAATGCCTTATCAAAAAATGTATCTTACACTCTGTTCAGGTATGAGTGTTACAGAATCACAACATTCACCGGGTTCTGCAGGGTCCTGCCAGCCCAGTGGTGTTAGCACCCTCAGGTGCAAAAGAATACCGCCAACGCGTTTCTACCATTAAATTAAATTAGAATATATATAGAAATAAAAATTTTGAAAACAACCTGACTAAAAAGAAAGTATTTACAACATTATTATGCCTGTTTGCAATAATAGATAAACAATGGGGGCCAGTGGTTCCTGTGGAGAGAGACTTTCCCTATGGTGCCTGTAAGAACAGCAGCCACGGATCGGCTCAGACTAAAGAGCCAGCTAGTCCTGTAAAGGAAAGGCTCTCCCTGCTTTTAGAACACTATTCACATTAGCATAATTGAGATCTAACATAACAGAGTCATCTGTAGTGACTTCAGGTAGATAGATGTTGGGTTCCACGGTTCAGTTGGTTTCACTGAGAGACCGGGAGAAGACCTGCAGTTTTGCAGGGAGCCGGAGTTGTCCGGCTCTCTCGCACGGTGTGGCGAGGAACCGGCGTCTGACCAATACTGGTTACCCAGAGTCAATTGATTTTTTTTTAAACTGGAGATGTAACCGTAGAAACTAATTTTGTAGTTTCTTTTAGAGAAACAGATCTCTATCCATGGTGTACATGCTATTTAGTGAGGACACTGGTCTGTCAGTAGGAAGATCCATAATGTATATTGCTCTGAGATTTATTTAATATATAGAAAGAGGTTCTGAGCTTAAGGGCCTCCCTTAAGTAGTAGAGTACACCCCTAGCATAGTGTATGACAAGAGGCGTTCAGATTAACAGCATACAGTTGTCCAATCTCCAACTTTCTACAAGAACCAATACGTGACAGTAACGTGTCAAACACAATGGAAGGATGAGTGGTTAAAGCTAACTCTCATCTCTCAGCAGACCCACGATTACGGCATCATCATTGCTCCGTATACAAAGCTCCCGTGAATGTGTTGCTGTCTCCGTAAACTCTGACAGCTGTTTGTTTGCCTGCCGTACAGTAGTAAGGCTCTTTCTCTGTGAACAGTGTCTATGTACAGTCATGGTTGCTGCAGCCTCAAACAGCTGTAAAAATATGGAAGAGATTCCAACACTCTGGGGTCCCTTCGCTGTGCTGTTCACGCTGTGGTGTTGATGCTTGCTGCATCCTGAGCCTGCTGCCTCTGGGATCTTCCTTTTCCCAAGGCTTCTGTCAGCTTTGTGTAACTCAATCACCGTGTGATAGTCATGGGAGGAAGCAGTGATACAGACGGCACTAAGAAAACTCTGATCCAAACAAATTTGACTTTTGCCGGCACTTGAGCTTGTAATGCTGTAGAGCAAAGGGCCGGAGCTGATGGTGTAATGGAGTAAATTATAGATCTCATGCCTCTGGAATTACAAAAACTAGGAGCCTAGAAAATCCATTGTATGTATAATTTTATTTGTAATGATCAATATTTACAGCCTAATAAACATTTGCAAGGCTTCTCTCTCTCTCTCTCTCTCTCTCTCTCTCTCTCTCTCTCTCTCTCTCTCTCTCTCTCTCTCTCTCTCTCTCTATCTCTCTCTGGTCTATTAGGGTGGGGGTCGGGGTGGTATTGGAATTGTGAAAGATATGTTATTTTTAATTGATGAATGGATCAGTGTTAAATGTGGAAAATATAAATAAAAAAATAAAAAAAACATTTACAAGGCTGTAAAAGGTTATTCAACAATAGTGGTTTTCCCTGCTGTAGCTCATCCTAAACCTAATATTATGCTGCAGTTGTGTATAAGAAATATACAGGTAAATTGGCACAATTGCACATACAATGGCACTCCTGGGACCTTAACCCCTTAAGGACTTAGCCCATTTTGGCCTTATGGACTCAGACAATTCAATTTTTACGTTTTCATTTTTTCCTCCTCGCCTTCTAAAAATCATAACTCTTTTATATTTTCATCCACAGACTAGTATGAGGGCTTGTTTTTTGCGCGACCAGTTGTCTTTTGTAATGACATCACTCATTATATCATAAAATGTATGGCGCAACCAAAAAACACTATTTTTGTGGGGAAATTAAAACGAAAAACGCAATTTTGCTAATTTTGGAAGGTTTTGTTTTCACGCCGTACAATTTCTGGTAAAAATGACATGTGTTCTTTATTCTGAGGGTCAATACGATTAAAATGATACCCATTATTATATACTTTTATATTATTGTTGCGCTTAAAAAAAATCACAAACTTTTTAACCAAATTAGTACGTTTATAATCCCTTTATTTTGATGACCTATAACTTTTTTATTTTTCCGTATAAGCGGCGGTATGGGGGCTCATTTTTTGCGCCATGATCTGTACTTTTTTTTGATACCACATTTGTATATAAAAAACTTTTAATAAATTTTTATAATTTTTTTTTTAATAAAATGTATTAAAAAAGTAGGAATTTTGGACTTTTAAAAAAATTTTTCGTTCACGCCGTTCACCGTACGGGATCATTAACATTTTATTTTAATAGTTCGGACATTTACGCACGCGGCGATACCAAATATGTCTATAAAATATGTTTTTTACGCTTTTTGGGGGTAAAATAGGAAAAAACGGACGTTTTACTTTTTTATTGGGGGAGGGGATTTTTCACTTTTTTTTTACTTTTACTTTTACATTTTTTAACATTTTTTTTAACACTTGAATAGTCCCCATAGGGGACTATTCATAGCAATACCATGATTGCTAATACTGATCTGTTCTATGTATAGGACATAGAACAGATCAGTATTATCGGTCATCTCCTGCTCTGGTCTGCTCGATCACAGACCAGAGCAGGAGACGCCGGGAGCCGCACGGAGGAAGGAGAGGGGACCTCCGTGCGGCGTCAGGAATGATCGGATCCCCGCAGCAGCGCTGCGGGTGATCCGATCGTTCATTTTAATCGCGAACTGCCGCAGATGCCGGGATCTGTATTGATCCCGGCACCTGAGGGGTTAATGGCGGACGCCCGCGAGATCGCGGGCGTCGGCCATTGCCGGCGAGTCCCTGGCTGCGATCAGCAGCCGGGATCAGCCGCGCATGACACGGGCATCGCTCCGATGCCCGCGGTTATGCTTAGGACGTAAATGTACGTCCTGGTGCGTTAAGTACCACCTCACCAGGACGTACATTTACGTCCTGCGTCCTTAAGGGGTTAAAGGGGTATTCCTAGACACCTTATCCCCTATCCCTACTGCACCAGGCATTCGTTTAGAGCGTCGGGTGCAGTGGCAGAGACTCGTGATGTCCCTGCCACGCCCCCTCAATGCAAGTCTATGGGAGGGGGTGTGACCATGATGTCATGAGCCTCCACTCCACGTCGCCAGTCATCCGGCATGGAGCGGAGTTCGCTCCGTGCAACGAAGGTCTGAGGTGCCGCAGCCAAAACTGCAGGGGTCCCCAAGAGCGGGACCCCCGTGATCAGAAATATTATCCCCTTTGGATAGGGGATAAGATGTCTAGGGGCGGAGTACCCCTTTAATGCAAAGTCTGTCATAAGGGTCCCTTACATATTGTATGCCATTCATCACTCTGCGGTCTGTTTAGGTGGCCTCATATATGAGAGTCTGACTAGTGGAACTACTATTTCTACACCCTCTACAGCTTTGTACAATTACTGTATATTTCATATTATGCATTCATAGTACACTGTTTCTAGCATTTTACACTTATATAATGACAAAAAATAGAATGAAAAACAGTAACAATGAAAAAGACAACACAATAGAATGGCATAGGTGGAATGTAATGGGAAACTGTTACATATGGAGGAAATGTTGGTATGGGCAAAGGACAATGTTACACTCAAAAACAAGGAAACCTAATGAAGCCATCGGTAAAATGGTCTGTATTGGGAGGTTCATGCAGGGAAACATGGGGTGTGGAAATGAAATTTGGCCAAAATGTTTTCAAATAGGTCATGGCATTTTTAATAACATCTGATATTCATAATGGGGGAGATTTATCAAAATCTGTGCAGAGGAAAAGTTGCCCAGTTACCCATAGCAACCAATCAGCTCCCTTCTTTCATTTTTAACAAGGCCTCTGCAAAATGAAAGAAGCAATCTGATTGGTTGCTATGGGCAACTGAGCAACTTTTCCTCTCACAGGTTTTGATAAATCTCCCTCAATATGTTTAATCCTAGAACTTTTTTATTAAAAGGTTATTCTGAAAAAGAAAAACATGGCTGCTTTTTCCCAAAGACAGCATCACACCCGACTACAGTTTATGCTACATTTCAACACAATTGCATTGAAGTGAATGAAGTTTAAATGAAATACCACATATAACCTTTGCATTGTGAATAAAAATCTTGCACAATTTTCTTATCTGCACCACATTTGGCCAAATTAAATGTGAACAGGCTGCAAACTCCTCATAAGGCTAGGGTTCTACACAGGCTTTTTTTTTTTTTTTTTTTTGGAAAACTGCCACTGCAGTTTTTGAGCTAAAGTCAGAAGTGGATCCTGTAGAAGGGGAAGTATAAATCCTTCTTTTATACAGTATTTTCTATTCCTTTTAAATCCACTTCTGGCTTTGGCTGAAAAACTGCAGTTTTCCAAAAACACCAGAAAATGTCTAATTTAATTAAGAAACAAAGTGTTGCCTATTAGAGCAGTTAATGATAAACTACAGTCTAATGCTCCAGTCTGCCCCTATCCTTCTGTTTACTTACCCTTATGACATGCTGTCCTGGCTTTCCTGATGACGTCCTGATCCCTTTCAGTGGTTGGCCATGGAACGTCATCAGGAGAGCTGGGAGAGTGTGTTACTATGGGAGGTAAACAGATGGTTTTGGTCGGACCGGAGCGCAGGTGCTGGAGTAAGAGCAGTTCAGCTATTATTTTACAGCAGACACTTATATTTCGATACATCTCCATATACAAGTCATCATAACGTTACCAACCACTACCTATACTATTAGTGTACAAAACCCAGTATACTTAGGTCAATATTAGCAATAATAAGGGATGAATAATACCACCACACTATGACATTAAATTACCATCATAGAGGGACATTTATCAATGTTTACTTATGTATTCTTTTTTTAGTAATTTTTTCTTTACTTTTTTTTTGCTTATGTGCGACGTATTTATCAACTGGTTTCAGCCTGTTGATAATTTTCTTTCATGTAAGCAATTTTTCCTTTTTTACTTTGGTATTAGCTTTTTCTGCTCCATGTTTGAGCTGGAGTAAATTTAGTCAATTTTTAACGCTGTTGCGACTTTTTTTTGCGCAGTTGCGACTGTCGTAGTTAATAAATACCTGACTACCCGTAGTCCATTTTAAAATTATTACTACATAGTAAATTTTAGGAAAACTTGCTTTTCTCGCTTTCCAGTCAAAATGTCGCACGAAACATCGTGTAGTCGCAGTTGCGACAATTTAGCAACAATTATAGTAAAGAAAACCTGACTAAACCCGTTGATAAATGTCCATAATAGTGTCTAAATGATACCACTATATTGATACTATAAAACATTATACTAAGACCAATTATATCACCTAACCTTACCTACTCATATTATGAACAGCTTGAACCTTTTCCTGCTTTCTGCTATCCACAGCCAGGGACAGGTGAAATGATACAGCCATGTCATTTATGCCAAGGCCCTGTCTAGTTGTCTTAACAGATGCACCATTCCGGACCGGAAACGCGTTACGTTTGTGCTAATAAATCAGTTTTTTGGACATTAACCTTGGGTCCTTACTTATCTACTGCATTTGATCAGCGCCTGAGAACTTGAGTTTTACTTTTCCAAGTAGTTGTCTTAACACGACCTTCATAAATGTTGGGGTGATACATAGTAGTAAATGTAGGGATGATATAAATAAATATAAAAACAAACACATATATAAATAAATACATACAGTAAAGGTGTTATCCTGCATTCAGCTCATATTTGCAGATGATGAGAAATAGTGGCACTTTCCTGAGGATTTTTTTGCGGGTTTTCCGCTGCGTATTCAAAAGAGGGGGAGGGTCTTCTCGGCTGTCCGCAGCAGATTTTCTGCAGCGGAATTTACACTGTGGAAAATCCGCCACAGTCCCTACTGACTTCAATGGGACTTGTGCTGGATTTTCTGCAGCGTAAATTCTGCCGTAGAAAATCTGCTGCGGACAGCCGAGAAGAGCCCTTCCACTTTCAAATACGCAGCGGAAAACCCGCAAAAAAATCCACCCATGTGAACGTACGCAAACGGATAAAATCCTGAGAAAATAGCTTTAAAGGGGTACTCCGGTGAAAAACTTTTTTTTTTTTTTAAATCAACTGGTGCCAGAAAGTTAAACAGATTTGTACATTAAAAAAAAGAAAAATAGGTATGTGCAGCTCACAATTACTAATACACACCGAGGTCAAGCTAGGACATGCAGCTATACCTTAGTTGCAAAAAAGGAAAGAAAACCAGAAACAAATACTTGTGCCCGGACCTTCTAGGTGAGTATGAATATAATGAATTTGGGTTTATAATTATAAAAAATAATGGGACGTGCTTCAATAATAATGTGTTGAATTTATTAAAATGACAATATAAAAAGTTACTCCTCAGAGGGCCCTGTGTGGAGAACACATAAGATACAGGCAATAGATATTAATGCATAAAAAAAAATATATATATATATATATGTACCACTGGCATATATAGTAGTTTCTTGTGTGCAACAAGGAAATGCCTATTCTGGATAAGCAAATACCCAATGCACAAAACAAGCCCCGTGCAAGGCTAGAATAATACGCTAATAAAGTGGCTGGTTACCACATTCAAATACATATAAGCAAAATGTGTCCTTATTTTATGCTAGACAGTTTGTAGCAATTCAAATATGTTACCGGTCATGTGTAACAGTTCTGGCAGTCCGCACTGTGAACAGATAATATTGTGGCAGTGCCTGGATGGTAAGGCGCACTGGATCCTCTGTGCGGCGGTCCCGGATGGTAGCAAGAAGATAGCCTGGCAGATTCCTTAGTAAGGGGCGGTGCTGGTCATCACGGGCTGTTGCCGCTGGCAGGCGCCGAGATGGAAAAGCTGCCGGAGGACCGTTGGCGCTGGCAGGCGCTGTAGTTGGAGAAATTCTCACCGCTGGACTGCAATGCTGGCTGTGTGGGACCGGAGACCGCACACTGGATACGAGGAGCTCACCTCGTGTTGGCGGCATGTGACGTCAGCAGGTGTTGGAGCTGGAAACACTGCACCTCAGTTGGTTTTGCAAAGGCTGGACTGGACAGATGCTGGACTGGACTCACTGAAGTTCACAGAGGTCGCGGACACAGTTCATACATAGCGTTTCATAGATAGCGTTTATGCCAGTGGTTAGTGCATGCAAGACTAGACGTGTTTCAGGGTGATATAATGCAACCCTTTCCTCAGTAGTCATTATGACTACTGAGGAAAGAGTTGCATTATATCACCCTGATATATAGCACACAGATATTTTTTATTTTTTATAATTATAAACCCAAATTCATTATATTCATACTCACCTAGAAGGTCCGGGCACAAGTATTTGTTCCAGATTTGTAAATTACTTCTATTAAAAAATCTTAATCCTTCCTGTACTTATTAGCTGTGGAATACTACAGCGGAAATTCTTTTCTTTTTGAAACAGAGCTGTCTGCTGACATCATGAGCACAGTGCTCTCTGCTGACCTCTCTGTCCATTTTTAGGAACTGTCCAGGGTAAAAGGAAATCCCCATAGCAAACATATGCTGTTCTGGAAAGTTCATAAAATGGACAGAGAAGTCAGCAGAGAGCACTGTGCTCGTGATGTCAGCAGACAGTTCTGTGTTTCAAAAAGAAAAGAATTTCCGCTGTAGTATTCAGCAGCTAATAAGTACAGGAAGGATTAAGATTTTTTAATAGAAGTAATTTACAAATTTGTTTAACTTCCTGGCACCAGTTGATTTAAAAAAAAAAATTTTTCACCGGAGTACCCCTTTAAGAGAGCGAGCAAGTGTGTAACTTATATGTCAAAAATGTATGAGACACCTCACATTATCATGTATGGGAGTGCCAGGGTTTCCCATGTGCCTGTGTATCAGCAGAACATTCCATCTCTTCTGTTTCCTCCAAAACCCAGCCCCGATTTCTGAAAGTTAGAAAGCATGCAAGACAGTTACAAATTGTACGTAACCCTGTGAATAAATGGGCATATTATCCAGTGCTTAACAATGATATTATGAATATATCGTCTTACCCTAATATTAAGAGGGGGGGGGGGGGGGGTGTCGGTTGATAGATGTTATAATGGTATGTTCCAATTGTTATAAATGATCTGATTAAGATCTCAACCTGAATAACAATTTAGACAGTATTAACACACCCTTAACCCTTTAGCAGCCGGGAGTTAAAACTCTCTATGACATTGATGGCCCTTGTTCATAGATCGTGCTGCTTTATCTGTTCTATAACAAAAGATGGTGCAGGAACGAACTCTTCTACTAAAGAGGCAGAGCCTATTACAGTGCCAATAAGGTATAAATTCCTTAATGTAGAATAACGGAGAATACTGAAATGTGGCTCCAAAGGGGCCTGCGGACATGCAGAATAAACATACAAGCTTTGCAGATTGTGTGGTATAAATATGTTCTGTAGCAGGGGCATCTAAATGCTTAGCAAAATACTTTTCAGAGCTGTATACTCAGATATGAGATGTCAGTGTTTGTTGTCAGGAGGATCTGATAGAGCAGCAGGCCATATTTTCTTATTACAGCAGCACCAAGATATTGTATTATATTTAGGTACAGAAACCGATGGTTTGTCATCTGCTCCTCACAAGATTATTAACGTCTCGGTGACTTGTGATTCTTACAATATCTGGCTATAGACACATTTTATTGCAGGATGATAGAATGTGTTTGGTTTCTTTGCACTTCTCAGGCTGGGAAGATTCTTGTCATCCCTCACATACTTTACCCACAGAAAAGGCTGCCCTGCCCTATGCTTGGTGATTGAGGCTATGCCCCTGGTGTGCCACACTATCAGTGGTTCCCAAGGCTGCCTAGCCTGGGAAAAGCTGCATGGACACGTTCCAAAATCAGCATTACATGCATTATTGTTCTTACTCTCCCTGATTAGAGCGCACACAATGAAAACAACAGCAGCAGTCTCATTTTCTTACCCTCCTCCCAACACAACGCTCTTCCTAGCCTGTTTTTCTTTCTTCCAGCCTGGTAACTGCTTCATCTCCGCCTATCACTTATAGCCTGCTAATATTTAGCACAGTTCACAGATACCATGCAGTAACATAGCACAATATTGCCTCTGTCTAATGCTGCTTGGTTAATAAACCTTTCCATAGGAGCTTAGTTTATCACATAAAGTTACATGTAACACAAAGAATGAGCAACATTTTTCTTACCAGATGATAAAAAAACATAGAATGCAATGAAGTGTGACGGGGTAGATTACTTATCCTGGAAATGTATCCTTAGGGTTGCTGTTTTATTGACATAATTAAAAGTAACATAACTCTAAAATATTTATTTATTTATTTTTAACCCCCGTTTTTTCCTCCTTACCTTTTAAAAATCATAACCCTTTAAATAAGCCATATGATGGCTTATTTTTTGCACCACCAATTCTACTATGTAATGACATCAGTCTTTTTACCCAAAAATCTACAGTGAAACAAAAAAAATAAAAAATCATTGTATGACAAAATTGAAGAAAAATCTAAATTTTTCAACTTTTGATGGCTTCCGTTTCTACGCAGTGCATTTTTCGGTAAAAATTCTACCTTCTTTTTAGTCTGTAGTCCATACGTTTAAAATGATACCCTACTTATATAGGTTTGATTTTGTAGGACTTCTGGGAAAAAACATAACTACATGCACGAAAATTAATATGTTTAAAAGTCATCTTCTGACCCCTATAACTTTTTTATTTTTCCACATAAGGGGTGGTATGAGGGCTAATTTATTGTGCCAGGATCTGAAGTTTTCAGCGGTACCATTTTTGCATTGATAGGACTTTTTGATCGCTTTTTATAACTTTTTTCATGATAGAAAAAGTGACCAAAAATACGCTATTTTGGACTTTGGAATTTTTATGCGCGTACACCATTGACCGTGCAGTTTAATTAACAATATATTTTTATAGCTCGGACATTTACGCACACGGTGATACCACATATGTTTAATTTTATTATGGTTACATATTTTTTATATGGAATTTGGGAAAGGGGGGGGGGGGGTGATTTAAACTTCTAATAAGGAAGGTGTTAATGGGTGTTTTTTTCATTCCCACCAACTTTCCAACCAATGTTACTGGACTTCCCCTCCTGTATTAGGGTGCGTTCACAAGCTAGTAGTTAGCAGCGAGTTTCCCGCTGTGGGAAACCTGCTGCGAATTACGCTACCATTGATTTAAATGGGGCCGCGGACAGTCCGCAAATCTGACACTATTGGTAAATATATATATATATATATTCCAAATATTTGATCTGATTTTTTAAAATGAATAAAGGATTTTTTTCTGTATTGATCAATTTATTATAAGCAAATCATAAACAGCAGTTGCTTTTTTTCCCTTCTATTGTAATTGGTGTCCCCTAGGATATATTCTATACAAGTATGTTCATATACACAGGAATGGCAATATAAATGTGTTGTTTTTTTCTCAGTATATATATATATATATATATATATATATATATATATATATATAAAGCTTCAAAAAAGGCTCCGGAATAAGTTGAAGCCTTGCTGCTGTAGACATTTTTTGGATGGAATAAACTTTTTTCACTTTTTAATGACACCCTGGAGTGCTGCAGTGAACTTCTATTTGCTTGTATATATGTAAAGCAGAAAGGTTCCTTTGGAGAAAAGGATATCCAGCACTCATGGAATGACTATATAAAAAAAATAAATCTTTAGTCACAAAGTCTTTAGTCACTTTTAGTTAAAAGGTGTAAATCAACGACACTTTATATATCCACATTTCTAATCCTTTATTACCCATTTATCCGCAATGCATGCTATCTCCGGTAGCTCCCATAGATAATTTATATATTGTGTCAGTGCACATGTGGGACTGCTACTTCATTATAATTTATTACCGTATTTTTCGCCCTATAGGACGCACCGGCGTATAAGACGCACCCAATTTATAGGTGCAAAATCTAAAAAATTAAAGATTTTGAACCCAATAGTGGTCTTCAACCTGCGGAACTCCAGATGTTGCAAAACTACAACTCCCAGCATGCCCGGACAGCCGTTGGCTGTCCGGGCATGCTGGGAGTTGTAGTTTTGCAACATCTGGAGGTCCGCAGATTGAAGACCACTGTATAGGAGGTAATACTCACGTGTACCCGCCGCTCCGGACCCGTCACCGCTGCCCTGGATGTCGCTCCATCCCTGTCCCCGTCACTCCGGAACGTCTCTGCTGCCGGCCGGGTATCCTCGCTCTCCGTCGCCGTCATCACGTCGTTACGCACGCCGACGCACGTACGCGACGACGTGATGACGAGGAAGGAGAGCGCCGGCCATACAGGGGATCCCTGAAGGGAGAAGACACCGAGGAGGCAGGTAAGGTCCCTCCCTGTGTCCTGTAAGAACTAACCCAGCTATTCAGTCGGGCTGTTGCGGTCCCGAACAGCCCGACTGAACAGCCGGGTTAGTGTCACTTTCCCTTCAGACACGGCGGTCAGCTTTGATCGCCGCATCTGAAGGGTTAATACAGAGCATCACCGCGATCGGTGATGTCCTGTATTAGCCGCGGGTCCCGGCCGTTTATTGGCCGCAGGGACCGCCGCGATAGGGGTGTATTCGCCGTATAAGACGCACCGACTTTTCCCCCACAGTTTTGGGGAAGAAAAAGTGCGTCTTATACGGCGAAAAATACGGTCCATTTTCCCCTTTTATTATTCATTACATTGCATGCAAAAAGACACGTTTACATGCCTCTCATGCATGCAATGTAATGGAATAATAAAAGGGGAAAATAGCCATCACCCCAAAAAAGGCCATGCAATACCAGTTAAGGGTTATTACAGATGTACCAGTGAAAATGTGATATACCTACTTAAGTGTCCCTGTGGGATGGGGTATGTAGGACAGACGAGCAGAATGATTAAATAATAAATATAAAAGTGCCATACGTAAAGCCCTAGAAACAAAATGTTGTAGAGTGCAAGATAATAAGTTTGGTGAAACATCAGTAGCTTGGCATTTTTTAGAGAAGTATCACCGGGTGAATGAATTAAGGTGATTGAACAAATAACGCAAGGTGTGAACAAGTAGAGTACTAAGAAGCGGCTCTTGCAAAGGGAAGTATTCTGGATTACAGATCTTGAGACATTACAGCCATCAGGATTAAATGAATTGTGTAGTTTTAGATCATTTTTGAGAAATTTTGAATATTTATGTGGTTTTAAAATTGGAAAACTTGTATTTGGAATGTGTCTAATCCAGTTGCTTGAATGAAGGTGTGTCAGGACATACATTGGAGGATCGTTGTGAGGGATCTAGTACGCATGAGTAAGGGGGTGGACCCTGAAACGTTGCGCGTCAGATGCTGACTCTCTCTGATGCTTGAGGTGCTTCGGCTCTATGAAAATGTGCAAGTTGTTTGTATCCTCTTCATTTTTGTAAATCTGAAACAAAAATAAATAAGAAGACCGGATGGCCGTGAACTACAGAGAAACGTGAGTTTCTTTTCTATGTGTTTGCTAAATTACCACTGCTACTTTATTCCAGTAGTAGACTCTGGACCCTTAAGATCATGGGTTCCTAACGGTTAGACCCCCCTCACAATCATACACACAGGTTAGTGGCTGGAATAACCTTTAATCCATGAAGACTTAGGCCGGGTTCACAAAGCAGAATGTCCACACAGAAACTCTTTGTGCAGACATTCTACAAACTGTGGGTGGTGGCACAATATGTTATGCCGGCGCTAAGACCGCTCGGAAATGCGCCATCTCAATAGACGGCAATGCATTTCCATGCAGAATCAGCAGGAACAACGAACATGTGTTTTTGCAGAGGCCGTAATCAGGATTTCTGCACCAGAAACATCTGGTGCGGAAATTCTGCTGTCTATACAGTGCAGTGAAATCCCATTGAAATCAATGGGACTCTGCTGCTGCAGAATTTCTGTGCGGAATTACTATGCGGAATTTCGCACTGAACCTTTGCTGTGTGAAGATAGCCTAAGAAGATCTGCACTCAAGCTGTCCATCAAGCCTGTCTTAGTGGGAGGAATGTGTGAAAAGCAGGTGTGAAAGCCCCCCCATCCCTTCCCCTGTGACTGGATACCAGTCACATTATGCCCAGCCCATGCCCAAGTTCTTTTGTTCACTCTATGCCAAACCACTTAGAGAAAAAAAAATTAAGTCAGAACACTGTCCCCCCTTTGTGAGAGGTCCTAGGGCCGTAAAGATAATGGGCCTCATGAACTATTGTTTACCTTTCAATTGTAATAAAGTGTAGGATAATAAATGTCACTCTATTTATAAATGGAGCATGCCAAACATATGCCAAAGTTTACCTATTTTTCCAATCAATGTCACTAGAGATGAGCGAACTTACAGTAAATTAGATTTCTGGTGCTCCGGTGGGCTGGAAAAGGTGGATACAGTCCTAGGAAAGAGTCTCCTAGGACTGTATCCACCTTTTCCAGCCCACGGGAGCACCTGAAAGCTGAACTAATTTATGCAGGAAAAGTCATCAACTGCCGAGCCGAGAAGTTCGTGACAAATCGAATTTACTGTAAGTTCGCTCATCTCTATCTGTCACCTTTAGAATATTTTTTCTAAATGTGGTTGTGGTTTTCTTTTTTTCACAATCCAAGTTATTTATGAAATTTTTCTCCCTGTTTTTGGCATCTTTTCAGACTGAGATTTTTTACTCTCAACAAAGAGGTTAAAAACTTTGGCGCACTTTGAATTTAAGTGGCATACACTCACTGGAAGACATTCCCTTTATGAAATCTTATTTTTATCTTTCAAATGCCATAGAAATTATATTTATTATGTGAAACAGCTTTTTTGATGTTTTTAATTTTTTTTTATTTTTTCATTTCTTCAAACAGTGATTCAAAGTCACCGGCTTCTGAAAGCCATATGCTTCAGTTAACGTTACAGACAGGAAGTCTGTATAATTTTGGAATTACAGCATTGTGGTCTATATGGAGAAGGTGAAAGTACAATGTGATGTCTGTGATCCCAAATGGTGTCTGTGATATGTTCAAACCCTGCATGTAATCATGGTGTGCATGGTGGCATGCTATAATACGAGACGTCTCCAAAGGGCAAGACATTACACGCATTTATAACATGGTTTAAAGCAGGCATAAGACCATAGATGCCTTCTGTGTGTCAAAGGCAGAAGGGATGATACCTGTGACCTGTAGGCCTTCTGCTATTGTAGGAGAAACTGGGTGTGTTTTTTACTTACATTACCCTATGATACCACCAATTACTGAAGCAGTGCTATAGCAGTCTACTGTATGCCATCCATACTGCATAGTGGTAAATATCCTCTTTGGCTATAAAAGGATCTAATGTTGCTATGTAGTGCTTTTAAATTCCTCTTTACCTTGCTCAACATTCTAGTATAAGCTAAATTATGTTATTGAAGGAGTACTACAGCACACATCAAAAGCTATTAATATACATCAAAAGAATAAGATGCAGTGCTCAAAAAATTAAAGGGAACACTTAAACAACACAATGTAACTCCAAGTCAATCACACTTCTGTGAAATCACACTGTCCACTCAGGAAGCAACACTGATTGACAATCAATTTCACATGCTGTTGTGCAAATGGAACAGACAACAGGTGGAAATTATAGGCAATTAGCAAGACACCCCCAATAAAGGATTGGTTCTGCAGGTGGTGACCACAGACCACTTCTCAGTTCCTATGCTTCCTGGCTGATGTTTTGGTCACTTTTGAATGCTGGCGGTGCTTTCACTCTAGTGGTAGCATGAGACGGAGTCTACAACCCACACAAATGGCTCAGGTAGTGCAGCTCATCCAGGATGGCACATCAATGCGAGCTGTGGCAATGAAGGTTTGCTGTGTCTGTCAGTGTAGTGTCCAGAGCATGGAGGCACTACCAGGAGACAGGTCAATACATCAGGAGACATGGAGGGAGCTGTAGGAGGGCAACAACCCAGCAGTAGGAGCACTACCTCTGCCTTTGTGCAAGGACAAGCAATAGGAGCACTGTCAGAGCCCTGCAAAATGACCTCCAGCTGGCCATAAATGTGCATGTGTCCAATCAAACAGTCAGAAACAGACTCCATGAGGGTAATATGAGGGCCCAACGTCCACAGATGGTGGTTGTGCTTACAGCCCAACACCGTGCAGGACGTTTGGTATTTGCCAGAGAACACCAAGAGTGGCAAATTTGCATTTCTTTGGGGGGCTGCAAAGCCCTCCATGTGCTTGCCAGAGGTAGCCTGACTGCCATTAGGTACCGAGATGAGATCTTCAGACCCCTTGCCTCCTAATGCAAGACAATGCTAGACCTCATGTGGCTGAGTGTGTCAGCAGTTCCTGCAAGAGGAAGGCATTGATGCTATGGACTGGCCCGCCCATTCCCCAGACCTGAATCCGATTGAGCACATCTGGGACATCATGTCTCGCTCCATCCACCAACGCCACGTTGCACCACAGACTGTCCAGGAGTTGGCGGTTGCTTTAGTCTAGGTCTGGGAGGACATCCCTCAGGAGACGCCACCTCATCAGGAGCATGCCCAGGTGTTGTTGGGAGGTCATACGGGCACGTGGAGGTCACACACACTACTGAGCCTCATTTTGACTTATTTTAAGGACATTACATCGAAGTTGGATCAGTCTGTAGTGTGGTTTTATACTTTGATTTTGAGTGTGACTCCATATCCAGACCTCCATGAGTTGATAAATTTGATTTCCATTGATAATTTTCGTTTTTTTAAACAGTGTATATAAGTGTCCCATATACTTGCATTGCAATGGTTGAACCGTTCGTCTGTACTCAATTGCGCTGTGTGTGCCGGAAGCTCAGTAGTTCCAAATGTTAACTTTAGTTTTGAGCTCAAAGAGATGCATTAGGCCACCATGTTAGGCTTGAGTCCTCATGTACCCACAACGCACGAGATCAGAAGACACCAGGAGTCACAGAATGAGCCCTAGGGGACAGAGATAATTTTTTTTTTCATGCTGTCCCCAGCTGAATATGTAATGGTCCTTTTTAACAGGCCAATTATTGGCTGCATGAGAGTTTGCATTAGGGCTTTTAGTTACATATACTGTACAGTACTGTACATGTTTTGCTGCTGGATTTGGATAAAGTTGTCAGGTGGACCTGGAATGCTGCTAATGTGTTAACTGAAATGAATGATAATAATGGAATGTTATGGCTTTCTTCAGGAGTTATTACGCCACTGACACAAATGGTAAAAGTGGAATAGTAATGGAATTGAAGGGTGAATGAGACTTGTTTTCATTGAGATAAAGCTGTTGTTGCAGCTATTTTTTTTACTTTCATTTTCCTTTCATGTTAAAACGATCTAACAGTTTCACCAATATCTCCTGTCTATTTTTTTTTGTAAAATAGAATATTAGAAACATTTGACAATTTATTGAAATAAAAACAAAAAATTTACATGGACTTAACCCCTTAAGGACGCAGGACGTAAATGTACGTCCTGGTGCGGTGGTACTTAACGCACCAGGACGTACATTTACGTCCTAAGCATAACCGCGGGCATCGGAGCGATGCCCGTGTCATGCGCGGCTGATCCCGGCTGCTGATCGCAGCCAGGGACCCGCCGGCAATGGCCGACCGCCCGCGATCTCGCGGGCGTCCGCCATTAACCCCTCAGGTTCCGGGATCAATACAGATCCCGGCATCTGCGGCAGTGCGCGATTTGAATGAATGATCGGATCGCCCGCAGCGCTGCTGCGGGGATCCGATCATTCAGAACGCCGCACGGAGGTCCCCTCTCCTTCCTCCGTCCGGCTCCCGGCGTCTCCTGCTCTGGTCTGTGATCGAGCAGACCAGAGCAGAAGATGACCGATAACACTGATCTGTTCTATGTCTTATACATAGAACAGATCAGTATTAGCAATCATGGTATTGCTATGAATAGTCCCCTATGGGGACTATTCATGTGTAAAAAAAAAATGTAAAAAAATGTAAAAGTAAAAGTAAAAAAAAAGTTAAAAATCCCCTCCCCCAATAAAAAAGTAAAACGTCCGTTTTTTCCTATTTTACCCCCAAAAAGCGTAAAAAATTTTTTATAGACATATTTGGTATCGCCGCGTGCGTAAATGTCCGAACTATTAAAATAAAATGTTAATGATCCCGTACGGTTAACGGCGTGAACGAAAAAAAAAAAAAGTCCAAAATTCCTACTTTTTTAATACATTTTATTTTAAAAAAAATTATAAAAAATGTATTAAAAGTTTTTTATATGCAAATGTGGTATCAAAAAAAAGTACAGATCATGGCGCAAAAAATGAGTCCCCATACCGCCGCTTATATGGAAAAATAAAAAAGTTAGGGGTCATCAAAATAAAGGGATTATAAACGTACTAATTTGGTTAAAAAGTTTGTGATTTTTTTTAAGCGCAACAATAATATAAAAGTATGTAATAATGGGTATCATTTTAATCGTATTGACCCTCAGAATAAAGAACACATGTCATTTTTACCATAAATTGTACGGCGTGAAAACGAAACCTTCCAAAATTAGCAAAATTGCGTTTTTCGTTTTAATTTCCCCACAAAAATAGTGTTTTTTGGTTGCGCCATACATTTTATGATATAATGAGTTATGTCATTACAAAGGACAACTGGTCGCGCAAAAAACAAGCCCTCATACTAGTCTGGCGATGAAAATATAAAAGAGTTATGATTTTTAGAAGGCGAGGAGGAAAAAATGAAAACGTAAAAATTAAATTGTCTGAGTCCTTAAGGCCAAAATGGGCTGAGTCCTTAAGGGGTTAAAGGGGTACGTACTCCCCTGGAAAAAAATAATTTTAAATGCCAAAAGTGCCAAAAAGTTAAACAGATTTGTAAATTACTTCTATTTAAAAATCCCCATCTCTAGCCGGTCTCCGCTAACAGCTTCACCAAAGCCAGCAGGTGCTGTAGACGTGATGTCCCGTTGCCACTCTGCCATTCACTGGCCACAGCGGTGTCCTGTCTCGGCCAGTGATTGTAGAGTGGCACTGTCAGTTCCTCCGGCTGTAGACACATTGCTCTGCAGTTTGGAGAAAAGCTGTGTCTTCGGCCATTGAAATGAAAGTGTTTTTATTTTTTTTGAAGGCAGTCTGGGAACAATTGTAAATTAACTGTTTTCACTGGACAACCTATTTAAGACATAAAGGGGTACTCCACTGGAAAAAAAAAATATTTCTAAATCAACTGGCATCAGAAAGTTACAGATTTGTAAATTGCTTCTATTTAAAAATCTTAATCCTTCCAGCCCTTATCAGATGCTATATGCTCCACAGGAAGTTCTTTTCTTTTTGAATTTCCTTTCTGTCTGACCACAGTGCTCTCTGCTGACACCTTTGTCCATTTTAGGAACTGTCCAGAGCAGGAGAGGTTTGCTATGGGATTTGCTCTTACTCTGGACACTTCCTAAAATGGGTAGAGGTGTCAGCAGAGAGCACTGTGGTCAGACAGAAAGGACATTTACAAAGAAGAGAAATTCCTCTGGAACAAACAGCAGCTGATAAGTACTGGAAGGATTAAGATTTTTAAATAGAAGCAATTTACAAATCTGTAACTTTCTGATGCCAGTTGATTAAAAAATTTTTTTTTTCCAGTGGAGTATCCCTTTATGTATTAAATAGGTTGTCCAGTGAAAACAGTTAATTTACAATTGTTCCCAGACTGCCTTAAAAAAAAAAACACTTTAATTTCAATGGCCGAAGACACAGCTTTTCTCCAAGCTGCAGAGCAATGCGTCTACAGCCGGAGGAACTGACAGTGCCACTCTACAATCACTGGCTGAGACAGGACACCGCTGTGGCCAGTGAATGGCAGAGTGGCAACGGGACATCACGTCTACAGCACCTGCTGGCTTTGGGGAAGCTGTTAGCGGAGACCGGCTAGAGATGGGGCACCCCGACCCCAGAGCTATGCGGGAGCAATGGAAGGTGAGTTAAAGTGTTTATTATTCTTGTAGGTAGCCGGGGATTAACTGTTTCCACTGGATAACCCCTTTAAGACACTATGGCAAGCAGAAAGAAAATCCAGCACAACTTCCCATCCAACAGAATCCCCCACATAAGCGGAGCACGAGAAGGATTCCTTGGTCTCAAGAACAAGAAAAAAACTAAGGAGAAAAATTTACAGCTTCAATAGATAAAATTCTAATCTTTATTATTAATTTAATAACATGTTGGAAATCCTTCTTCATGGCTATGATGTAGATACATATTGTAAACAATGTGCATTTAATTGTACCCCAGATCAGAGAAATATTTGGGGGAGCCAGCTCTCCAAATATTGTGTTAAAAGAAGAAAAACTATGCACTCTGGGAAGATGCCAGCATACTATAACACTTAAAATGTAACTTTGGGTGCCTCCCATTTCTGTAGATTGTCTCCGAATGTTGTTACACCTTGACTGAAGTCACCTGGGTTGAAGCCATTTGATTGGACAGGATTTAGACACTTAAAAGCCCTACTGGAGTTTACAAAAATGCACAAAAAGTGCTTTTAGACTGTAAGAAACAATCTGAGGAAACAAAGATTGAAATTTCCGGCCTCAATTTTAAAGGGGTTAGCCACCATAAGGTGATTTTAGTACGTACCTGGCAGACAGTAATGGCCATGCCTGGAAGGATCTGCACTTGTCTTGGGGCTGAATGGCTATGTTGTGAGATTACCATAACACTGTGGCTAGCTGTTTGTGAACTGTTTGACTTTTCTTTTTTTCACTACAACTCCCACAATTCCATTTTCTTCCCTCCCACACATCAGCCACCCCACCCATTGAAACATAAATGAGCTACAGACCTGTGGTTTTCAATCAGGGTGCCTACAGCTGTTGCATTAGTTGCAGATTGATCCCTCCACCCATTGAAGCAGACAGGCTCCCTGTCATCAGCTGACTAGTGAGTCAGGTCTCAGCCACATTGCAAGCAGAGAAAAATCTGAGACAACAGTAATTTTGTATGCTGGTAAAAATAAATTATGGGGTGAAAATCACAGATGAATTGTGAGAAAACCATCACACACAAGTACAGACACTATATTATGAACTACACTAACTTTACAGCCTCTGTAGCATAGTCAAATAAAAATAATTCCTGGAATACCCCTTTAAGTGTCATATCTGGAGGAAACTGATCACTATGATCCTAAAGACATAGCCAGACAAGACTATGATCCTAAAGACATAGCCAGACAAGACAATGATCCTAAAGACATAGCCAGACAAGACAATGATCCTAAAGACTAAATAGGAGCGGCTTAGGTATAACTATGTCATTGTTCATGAGTGACCCAGCCAGAGCCCTGACTTGAACCTAATTAAACCTCTCTGAAGAGACCTGAAAATGGCTTTTACTGATGGTGAAAAAAATGAAAGGGTATGAAAACGTTTCAAATGCACTGTATTTGCTAGCTCAAACTACTGGAACCACGTTGGCAATAAATGCATTAGCTGTTTTCCTTACTAGTATTAGTATGTGCTGTTTCCCCAATATGATGTACTCTTGTTATAATCATAATCATATATACTTTGTATGAAATAAGATCATTTATTACCAATCTTGAAACATGTTTGGAATAATCATCTTCATCTGGGATGTGACCTAGTATCATATCTGCATTTATTCTATGCACTTATTCACTTCAGTACCTCCTGTCATATGCCCTGGCATGGTTGGCATTAGCTAGAAAAGTGATATGTTATTTTAGGGATTTTCAGAAATGCTGAGAAACTAGTGAGGACTGAAAGTAAATTCTTTACGGTAAAAATGATAGGTGTTCTTTATTTTGTGGGTCAATATGATTAAAATGATACCCATGGCTAGATACTTTTATATTTTTGTACCGCTTAACCCCTTAAGGACGCAGGACGTAAATGTACGTCCTGGTGAGGTGGTACTTAACGCACCAGGACGTACATTTACGTCCTGAGCATAACCGCGGGCATCGGAGCGATGCCCGTGTCATGCGCGGCTGATCCCGGTTGCTGATCGCAGCCAGGGACCCGCCGGCAATGGCCGACGCCCGCGATCTCGCGGGCGTCTGCCATTAACCCCTCAGGTGCCGGGATCAATACAGATCCCGGCATCTGCGGCAGTTCGCGATTAAAATGAACGATCGGATCGCCCGCAGCGCTGCTGCGGGGATCCGATCATTCATAACGCCGCACGGAGGTCCCCTCTCCTTCCTCCGTGCGGCTCCCGGCGTCTCCTGCTCTGGTCTGTGATCGAGCAGACCAGAGCAGGAGATGACCGATAATACTGATCTGTTCTATGTCCTATACATAGAACAGATCAGTATTAGCAATCATGGTATTGCTATGAATAGTCCCCTATGGGGACTATTCAAGTGTAAAAAAAAATTTAAAAAAATGTAAAAGTAAAAGTAAAAAAAAAGTGAAAAATCCCCTCCCCCAATAAAAAAGTAAAACGTCCATTTTTTCCTATTTTACCCCCAAAAAGCGTAAAAAACTTTTTTTATAGACATATTTGGTATCGCCGCGTGCGTAAATGTCCGAACTATTAAAATAAAATGTTAATGATCCCGTACGGTGAACGGCGTGAACAAAAAAAATTTTAAAAAGTCCAAAATTCCTACTTTTTTAATACATTTTATTAAAAAAAAAATTATAAAAAATGTATTAAAAGTTTTTTATATACAAATGTGGTATCAAAAAAAAGTACAGATCATGGCGCAAAAAATGTGCCCCCATACCGCCGCTTATACGGAAAAATAAAAAAGTTATAGGTCATCAAAATAAAGGGATTATAAACTTACTAATTTGGTTAAAAAGTTTGTGATTTTTTTTAAGCGCAACAATAATATAAAAGTATATAATAATGGATATCATTTTAATCGTATTGACCCTCAGAATAAAGAACACATGTCATTTTTACCATAAATTGTACGGTGTGAAAACAAAACCTTCCAAAATTAGCAAAATTGCGTTTTTCATTTTAATTTCCCCACAAAAATAGTGTTTTTTGGTTGCGCCATACATTTTATGATATAATGAGTGATGTCATTACAAAGGACAACTGGTCGCGCAAAAAACAAGCCCTCATACTAGTCTGTGGATGAAAATATAAAAGAGTTATGATTTTTAGAAGGCGAGGAGGAAAAAATGAAAACGTAAAAATTAAATTGTCTGAGTCCTTAAGGCCAAAATGGGCTGAGTCCTTAAGGGGTTAAAAAAAAATCTAAAACTTTTTGTACAAAATCAGTAATCTAAAATCGCCCTATTTTGACCACCTATAACTTTTTCATTTTTCCGTATATAGGGCGTTATGAGGGCTCATTTTTTGTGCCGTCATCTGTACTTTTTTTAGATACAACATTTGCATATATAAAGCTTGTAGATCATTTTTTATTAATTTCTTTTAATAAAATGTGACAAAAAAGCAGGATTTGTGGACTTTTTAAATTTTTTACGTTTACGCCATTCACCATACGGGATCATTAACATTATATTTTGATAGTTCGGACATTTACGCACGCGGCGATACCAAATATGTTTATTAAAAAAAAAATTACGCTTTTTAGGGGTAAAATGGGAAAAACTGACAATTTTTATTGGGGGAGGGGATTTTTCACTTTTTTTTTCACTTTTATTTTTTTTTTTACATTTTTCTAATATTTTTTTTTACACTTTTTATGTCTCCATAGGGGATTAATCTATAGCAATCGTTTGATTGCTAATACTGTGCAGTGCTATGCATAGGACACAGCACTGCTCAGTATTATCGGTGATCTTCTGCTCTGGTCTGCTCGATCGCAGACCAGAGCAGAAGACCCCGGGAGACGGCTGGAGCTAGGTAAGGGGACCTCCGGCTGTCATACTCGATGATCGGATCCCCGCGTCTGCGCTGCGGGCGATCCGATCATCCAATCAAGGTGCCGCAATGCCGCAGATGCCGTGATCTGTATCCGATCGCGGATGTCGTCCATTACCGCCTAGCAGCCGGAACCTGCCGTGTATGACGCGAGCACCCTTCCGATGCTCGCGGTCATACACAGGACGTAAATGTACGTCCTGGTGCGGGAAGTCCCGCCAAACCAGGACGTTCATTTACGTCCATGGTCGTTAAGGTGTTAAGGTTGAGAACTTCTTAAACCATAAATCTTTTTACAGTGTGTAATGATGAACATACAGTATAATACATATTGAGCCTGATCCATTATCCATGACTGGTTGATAGTGGCATGAATGCAAAACTGCTCTGCTTTCTATAAAAAGGGAAGCCCCTCTAAAATGCATCCATAGCTAAAAGCACAGAAGGATTCACAAACCAAATGTTGAGAGGATCCTTTTTTGGGTCCTGGTTATAGGCATATTTTCAAAAGCATTCACACCAAAGTTTTTTTTTTATGATTTTTACACTAAAGTTTTTTTTTTTAATAAGTGCAGCCCACAGCCACTTTCCCTGTCTACTTGAAGATCTGCCCTAAACGAAAGATCCTCAACTGGTTGGTGGTCCCTGAACTAAGTTTGTTCAAGGGGAGTAACAAGTTACTATAAAGAACAGAGGTTATGGAAACAGGTCAATACACAAAGGGTTAATTTAAGCTAGCAGGGACCACCAAACACAATACAGCAAAGAGACAATCAGACAAATAGCCCAACAAAGGAATGTTAGACAGGCCATATCAAACCAGGATAGCTTGCACTGCCAATACGGAAGTTAGTAGAATGGTCAGGTCACAATAGCCAAAAGCTAGTGCAGAGATATTTAAACAAATACAAGGACTGAATAGTCTAGGTGGGTGTTTATATGCACCTGGAGAGGGTATGGAGGCAGAGACCAGGTGTGATTGGCCCAGACGTCATCACAGCAACGCATGGTGCTTCAGCCAAACACCAGAAAACTTAAAGTGTACCTGTGTACCTCAACAAAAACTTTTGATACAATGTAGATAATAACATTTTATGTATATTTGCAATATACATTGGTTACATTTTAAAAAAAATGTTTTTGGGTGACAAAATGCTTTTCCTACAGTTATTGCCTGTGTGTCTCTGTGAGAAGTCCAAACACAGGAAGTGAGGAAAGGACAAGCAGGGCCCTGTGCAGGCTCCTGGCTTGTTAATCATCCTGGAGTGTGTCACAGAGCCTCACTGCACAGAGCCCTGCTTGTCCTCAGTGCCTTGTCCTCAGTGCGTAAGCCCTGCATGTCCACCCACAATTCCTGTATTTGGACTCCTCATAGAGACACACATGCAATAGCTGCAGGGACAAAAATATACACATTGTTTAACCAATGTATATTATAAATATACATATAATGGTATTATCTACATTATATAAAAAGGTTTTGTTGACCACAGGGTTATGTTAAACCTTCTACGATAACCAGGTTAATCCAATATCCCCTTTTATGAGGGGCCTTCTCTGGCCAACGGTGCTGGGATTCGCACTGCAGGACGCGCCCGCATCTGAATCCCAGCCCATCACTCACCTCTGTCTCCTGCTGTTTCCTCACAGCTCCGGCGCGCGAGTCCCTGCCACCTAGGTCGTGCGTGCGCCGGAACTCTCAGATTTAAGGGGCCAGTGTGCCCGTAATTATATTTTGCACCTGCACATTCATTATAAGTTTCTGCACCTCTCCCCACTCTCTGCCGGATCTTTGTTTGCCTTTGTGCCTAAGAGAAAGCAGTATTCTGTGATTCTTTGCCGTGTACTAGACCTTGCATTCCGTGACCTGACCGTGTCCCTAGCCGCCTACCTATTGACCTTCTGCATCCCTACTGACTACACTCCTGTGCCGCCTGCCCTGACCTCCCGTTATCCTGACTTCGTCTTGTCTCATCCCTTCTGTTCCATGCTTCACCTCGATGTGGCCTGATGCCTCTCTCGTGCATGAATATCGTGCATGAGTCACCTTGTCAAGCCACTGTTCATCTCTTCTGTCAATGGACAAAATCTGGACTGTAAAGGATTGAATTCTATGTACTTCCTCATTGTACTTCACAGATACATCTCGGTCTTCCTTGGTTCCAATGCCATTCCTCGCAGCTTGAGTTGAAGTCTGGAGAAATCACTCGCTGGGGACAGTGCTGTCAAAATCGTTGTCTTGTGCAGGTCGTGCCTAAAATTGTTTCTTCCTTCCCTCCTATGCCTGGTCTGCCTTATTATCAAGATTTTTCTTATGCCTTTTGCAAAAAACACGCCAAGACTTTACCCCTGCATCATCCTTATGATTGCCACATTGATTTACAGCCTGGACTATGCCTCCTTGTGGTAGAATCTCTCCTCTGTCACGTCCTGAAACTAAAGCCATGCAAAAATATATCCAAGAGAACCTCCAAAAAGGATTTATCCGAAAGTCCTCTTCACCTGCCGGAGCCGGGTTCTTCTTTGTGGGCAAGAAGGATGGTTCCGCCCATGAATTGATTACAGAGGTCTCAACATCGTTATCCTCTTCCTCTGTTCTCTGAACTTTTTGATCGTCTCCGAGAGGCCAAGGTCTTCTCCAAATTGGATTTACATGGAGCTTATAATCTAATTTGAATCTGAGAGGGAAACGAATGGAACACAGCTTTTAATACCCGAGATGGACATTTTGAGTATCTCGTGATGCCTTTTGGACTTTGTAATGCTCCAGCCGTATTTCAGGAATTCGTCAATGATATTTTCCATGACCTTCTCTATACCTGTGTTGTTGTGTATCTTGATGACATCTTGATCTATTCTTCCAGCCTGGAAGAGCATCGTATTTATGTTCGTCAGGTCCTTCGACAACTATTATCATCAGTTCATCCCACATTTCTCTTCTGTGGTCGCTCCCATTGTATCCCTCCCCAGAAAGAACTCTAACTCTAAATCATGGCCTCCTGAGGCCGAAGAGGCTTTCTCTAGCCTAAAATCTGCCTTTGCTTCAGCTTCCGGGCTTTCAAGACCTGATCCGGAAAGACCTTTTGCCTTGGAGGTTGACGCTTAGTCCATAGGAGCCAAAGCCATTTTTACCCAGAAAAACTCCAAGGGTAAAACTGTAACCTGTGGATTCTTTTCTAAAACCTTCTCGCCAGCAGAAAGGAACTACTCGATTGGAGATCGAGAACTGCTTGCTATAAAACTCGCCTTAGAGGAGTGGCAACATATGTTGGAGGGATCTCCTCACCCAATCAGTATCTACTCAGACCATAAGAATCTCCTGTACCTTCAGTCTGCTCAGCGTTTGAACCCTCGACAGGCAAGGTGGTCATTGTTCTTTTCCAGGTTAAATTTTTTCATTCATTTCCGTCCAGCTAACAAGAATATCAGAGCTGATACCCTTTGCAGATCCTCTGACGTTGTGGGTTTGGATCATATACCAAGACATATTATCCCTCCTGACCCTCTGATTTCAGCAGCTACTGCCAGTCTTCTGTAGGTACCTCCTGGTAAAACCTTTGTACCAGTCAGATTGAGATGCAAAGTCTTGAAATGGGGTCATTCATCTTTATTGGCTGGTCATCCTGGAGTGCGTAAGACTTTTCTTTTAATTTCCCGACATATTGGTGGCCTAATCTGGAACACGATGTCTCTGAATGTGTAAGTTCCTGTGTCACCTGTGCTGGTGACAAGACCCCTCGACTGAGACCCGCAGGACTCTTGCAGCCATTGCCCATTCCTGAGACTCCATGGACTCACATTGCTATGGATTTTATTACCGATCTTCCGCCATCTCATAATAACACGGTCATCTGGGTTGTGGTTTATCGGTTTTCTAAAATGGCTCATCTTATCCCACTTCCCGGTCTCCCATCTGCCCCACAACTGGCGAAGCACTTCTTACTCCATATCTTCCGTCTACATGGCCTTCCTGAAAATATCATCTCGGATTGCGGAGTTCAGTTTGTGTCCAAATTCTGGCGAGCTCTCTGTTCCTGCCTTGACATGAGCTTGGATTTCTCCTCTGCCTATCACTCCCAGTCCAATGGCCAGGTGGAGAGGGTAAATCAAATTTTAGAGACCTATTTACGTCATTTTGTTTCAGCTTGTCAGGACGACTGGGTTGATCTTCATCCCTGGGCCGAATTTTCCTACAATCATAAAGTTTCTGAATCCATGAGGACATCTCCATTTTTTATTGTTTTTGGTCATCATCTCCGGTCTCCTCTTCCTGTTCCAGTTTCTTCCAGTGTCCCAGCTGTAGACAAACTTGTCCGTGTTTTCTCCTCCATTTGGCATCAGACTCGGCAGTCTTTATCTCTGGCCTTCTCCCACATGACAACCCAGGCAGACAAGAAAAGAAGATTTCCTCCATCCTTCTCTCCTGGTGATTAGTGTTGAGCAGCATAGGCCATATTCGAATTCGCGAATATTCGCGAATATATGGACGAATATTCGTCATGTATTCGCGAAAATTCGCATATTCGTAATATTCCCGTTTTATTTTCGCATATGCGAAAATTCATGTATACGAAAATTAACATATGCGAAAATCAGCATATAAAAAAATTAGCATAAGTGAAAATTCGCATATGCAAAAATTAGCATATGCAAATTTTCGTATATGCGAAAATTCGCACACCAGTCTCACACAGTAGTATTAGAGCCTTCTTTACACCACACAAGCTGGAAGCAGAGAAGGATGATCACTGTGTACTGTGAAAAAAAACAAAAAAAAAATGAATATTCGTAATTACGATATGTGATATTCGCGAATAAAATTCGCATTGCGAATATTCGCGAGCAACACTACTGGTGATAAGGTGTGGTTATCTTCTAAATACATTCGTTTCAAAATCCCAAGTTACAAAATAGATCCTCATTTCCTGGGTCCATTCGAGGTCTTACAAAAGATTAATCCTATTTCATGCTAACTCTGTTTACCCCCTTCTCTACCCATTCCTAACTCCTTTCATGTATCTCTCCTGAAGCCTCTAGTTATCAATCTTTACTCTCAAAGAAGAAAAACCGCTCCCACTCCTGTCTCCAGTTCCAAGGTTTCTCAAATGGCACGGGACCTAGCGTTAAACCTACCTGTGCGTGATGAGCAAAACAGTGGCCTGTGGACAATTACGGCAGCATTTGGTCAACTCACGGAGTCCTCCCAGGTACCCTCCAGCGTGGCTAAGCACACATACAATGGGAGGAGGGAGGCAAACTGCAAGCCCCACCTAAGTTGTCTAATATAGGTGCATGGCCTCACAGGTGCTACCTTGATGCTGCCTAGAAAATGTTCAAGGCGCATTACATATGGAGTTTACACACCTCCAAGTATAAATTTTAAACAACAACAAAAAACGTGGTCTCAAATGGCTGGAGGTGCTCAACCCCAAATGCGGTTGTGCATTTATACTGGGGGAGCAGATCCTGCCCTTGTAGTCCGTTGCTAGTGCGATCCCCAGCATAAAAAAGCATACAATGGAGGATGCCTGCAGCAGACTATAAGTGCCACAATAGAATCCTACACCAGATAGACGGTGTGGATGTGTTACAATTAGAATACAATACAGGAATTTAGGTGCACTACTGTGGTAGATGTATACAGTGACATTGGCTATCCCTCAACACTGATGTTAAAATTGAGACATTTGCCAGTATATCCTTATATGAAGGACAGTTTGGGGCTTGCAGTTTGCCTCCCTCCTCCCATTTTATGTGTGCTTAGCCACGCTGAGGGTACCTGGGAGGACTCTGTGAGTTGACCTAATGCTGCCGTAATTGCCCACTGGCCCCTGTTTTGCTTATCACGCACAGGTAGGTTTAGTGCTAGGTCCCGTGCCATTTGAGAAACCTTGGCGTTGGTGTGCAGGCTCTGGTATATCCTTCATATAAGGATATACTGGCGAATGTCTCAATTTTAACATCAGTGTTGAGGGATAGCCAATGTCACTGTATACATCTACCACAGTAGTGCACCTAAATTCCTATGTTGTATTGTTCTAATTGTTACACATCAACACCGTCTATCTGGTGTAGAATTCTATTGTGGCACTTGTAGTCCGCTGCAGGCATCCTCCATTGTATGCATTTTTATGCTGGGGATCGCCCCTAGCAACGGACTACAAGGACAGGATCTGCTCCCCCAGTATAAATGCACAACCGCATTTGGGGTTGAGCACTTCCAGCCATTTGAGACCACATTTTTTGTTGTTTTCTCCAGTTCCTCTGATATTTTTCAAGGTAAAGAGATCTTGGCCTCGAAAACGGTACGTGGCAGGACATTTTTGTGGGTCGATTGGAGGGGATTTGGTCATGAGGAGAGATCTTGGGAGCCTGAGGAAAACATCCTGGATCGTGGTTTCCTTAAAATTTTTTCACCCCAAAGGGAGGGGAGACCAAAGGGGGGGCGTACTGTGACATCTTGCGCTCCGGTCGCACATCCTGGCCGTGAGCACATTGTCCCCTCTCCTTCTCTGTCCGACGGGGCTGGGATTCGCACTGCAGGACGCGCCCGCAAGCGAATCCCAGCCCGTCACTCACCTCTGTCTCCTGCGGTTTCCTCACAGCTCTGGCGCGCGTGTCCCCACCTCCTAGGGCGCACGTACCGGAGCTCTCAGATTTAAAGGGCCAGTACACCCGTAATTATGTTTTGCACCTGCACAGTCATTATAAGTTTCTGCACCTCCCCCCACTCTCTGCCGGATCTTTGTTTGCCTTTGTGCCAAAGAGAAAGCAGTATTCTGTGATTCCTTGCCATGCACCAGACCTTGCATTCCATGACCTGACCGTGTTCCTAGCAACCTGCCTATTGACCTTCTGCTTCCCTACTTACTACGCTCCTGTGCTGCCTGCCCTGACCGCCCGCTAGCCTGACTTTATCTTATCTCATCCCTTCTGTTCCACGCTTCACCTCAGCCGCCTGTGTGGTCGAGTCGTGCCAGGGGTAGTGACTTGGGTGCCGCCTGCTGCAGCAAGTCCATCCCACTTTGCGGCGGGCTCTGGTGAAAACCAACGGCACCTTAGACTCTGCTCCCTGGCACGGCCCGCGTCATCTGCCACACAGGTCCACTACACCTTGTCATGATTCGGCAGGCTGGAGGTGGATCCTCTGTGCCAGAGAGGGATTGGCGTGGACCGTGTCGGTGGACCGGTTCTAAGTTGCTACTGGTTTTCACCAGAGCCCGCCGCAAAGCGGGATGGTCTTGCAACGGCGGTAACAACCAGGTCGTATCCACCGGCAACGGCTCAACCTGAGATAGGCGCGGTACAAGGGAGTAGACAAGAGCAGGGTCGGACGTAGCAGAAGGTCAGGGCAGGCAGCAAGGATCGTAGTCAGGGGCAACGGCAGGAGGTCTGGAACACAGGCTAGGAACACACAAGGAAATGCTTTCACTGGCACAATGGCAACAAGATCCGGCAAGGAAGTGCAGGGGAAGTGAGGTATAAATAGGGAAGTGCACAGGTGAAGGTACAGATTAAAACCCATGTGCCAATCAGTGGCGCACCGGCCCTTTAAATCGCAAAGACTCGGCTCGCGCGCGCGCGCCCTAGGGAGCAGGGCCGCGCGCGCCGGGACAGCACAGACAGGGAACGAGTCTAGTAAGCGGGCCGGGATGCGCATCGCGAGCGGGCGCTTCCCACATCGCGAATCGCATCCCGGCTGGGGACATTATCGCAGCGCACCAGGTCAGCAGGTCTGACCGGGGCGCTGCGAACAGGAGAACGCTGTGAGCGCTCCGGGGAGGTGCGGGGACCCGGAGCGCTCGGCGTAACACACCTCGAGCTCCAGACCACTGTGGCATTGCGGATCTACTACCCTGAATTCCAGTCGATGCGGTAAGTCTAACATCATTCAAGTCAGACTTAACATTAGACAAAACATAACTATCCTCCAGATCACCAGAATTCCATGTTTCCCCATCAGCTGTCTGTGATTCAGAAACCAAATCCAGACACATTAATAGCCCCAGAGCAATCGTTTCAGCCTTAATGTTGCCATCAGCAAGACATACCTATGGCCCCATCTGGCCTTCATGATGACCACTTGGATCTGGACGCTTGATGCAGGACCTGATGAAATGACTGTTCTCTTTAAAGTAGTAGCACAACCCCTTGTTCTTGTGTATGCTCTTGTGCTCCTCTGAAGTCAAGGTGAAGCCAATCAGCTTCATCAGGTATTGAAGAATCTTGCAAATGTATTTCTTTGCATTGCACTTAATTTCATACAGAGTGTTAAAGGTTTTTTTTTTTTTTTTTTTAAATCAGTGCCAGAAAGTAAAATGGATTTGTAAATTACTTCTAATTAAAAATCTTAATCCTTCCAGTACTTTTCACCTGCTGTATGCTCCACACTAAGCTGTATACTTCTTTTCTGCCTGACCCCAGTGCTCTCTGCTGACACCTCTGTCCATGTCAGGAACTGTCCAGAGCAGGAGAGGTTTGCTATGGGGATTTGCTCCTGCTCTGGACAGTTCCTAAAATGGACAGAGCTGTCAGAGAGTACTAAGGTCACACAGAAAAGAAGTTAACAACTTCCTGTAGGGCATGCAACAGCTGGTAAGTACTGGAAGGATTAAGATTTTCAAATAGAAGTATTTTACAAATCTGTTTTACTTTCTGGCACCAGTTGATTAAAAAAAAAATGTTTTCCATCGAGTACCCCTTTAACACTCTGTATGAAATTAAGTGCAATGCAAAGAAATACATTTGCAAGATTCTTCAATACCTTTTGAACACATTTTACATCCAGCAAACCTTTATAAAACATTAGTGGGAAGCAGCTGAAACAGCTATACTGGGATACCACACTGGGAGCAGAGAGGATAGGGAGATGCAAGAGTGACCTGGGAATAACTGAATACAGAAGAGTACAGGGCAGACACCCAAAAAACATGGAGAAGGAGAAACCTTACAGTGCAAACAGGACTAAACAGCCGATCAGTCTGGGGCTTTGCCTACAGGCAGGGAATGATATGTGTTTCTGCAGCAGCTTTATCTTTTTCTGATGTCGGAAAACCGCTTTAGGTGGCTGCAAGTGTTTTCACCCCTTAAAACATTTACACAAACCAAACGTGCTCATAAATGGTAATGCATATAGAATGCATATATGGTACTGTTCAAACATACAGCCAATGTCATTGAACTATCTTTCACATAAAGAAGAATAAGGAGTCTTGGAAGCGATGATATGGCCCCCACAGAACCTGATCTCAACATCGTGAAGTTCATCTAGGATTACATGAAGAGACAGAAGGATTTGAGCAAGTCTACATTTACATGAGATCCCAGATGTTTGGAACAACCTCTCGGCCAGGTTTCTTCAAAAACTTTGTGCAAGTGTACCTAGAAGAATTGACGTTGTTTTATAGGGAAGAGTTCTCACACAAAATATTGATTTGATTTACATTCCTAGATGTATTGTAGACAAAAGAGCATATACCTATGGCAATACGATGAAGATACTTGGGTTCACTATGCAGCATCCACCTCCACCCTCCCAAAACATTGTTCTATTTGCCTGCTGTTAAGAAGGTCATTGATCTTTATGGTGAACAGATATTTTACAAATGTTCATATATCTGACAATTGCGGTGCATTACTTTGGCCAGGTCAAAAGTATTCCTCTCTGTGTGCTGTTCAGTTAAGAAATTTTGGGCCCTACCTTGGCTCCACTCTTCATTGCTGACAAACTCCTCATTGTCCCCACCACTTCTCTCAGTATGAACGTCTGATGTCCAATCATAGGCTCCACCATGATGAATTACAATCTCACCAACACGCCTACCACCACTAGTCCCACCAGTGCTAAGCTCGGCAACTGCTTCCATTTCCATCACCTCAGCAGCACAATTCAAAGGTCACTGTCCTCACACAACTCCTCCTCGTGGCTAATGCTTTCCTTTTGCTTAGCACCAGTGAGGAAAAGCAAAGACAGAGATGATGGATGGACATTTCCACCATGCCATGTAACTATAGATGATGAGGAATTCCTGATACCTGGCTCCACGTAATATCGTCAGACCCTCCTGCTGAGATGACCGAAAATGAGTCAATCAATCCACAAGGGCCTTCTTATGATCCGAAACCAGGGCTCAAGTCCTGCAGGAATGCACAGGAACGGAGTTCTTGCACTATTTGCAAAGCAGGAACACTGTTCCCATTAGCAGGAGTCCTGCAGGAGTAGCCCTTGAGTGGAAATTATGGGTGAGTTCCCACACTTTTCCCCCCAGGACTTGACCCCTGTCCGAAACCACACAACCCCTGGAGAACAGTGACAAATTTTCTTGCTGATAATGCTGCTACCACCACCACCACCAGGCACCGGACTGCTGCTGCTTCCTATTAGTCCCCAAAGTCAGAGTCCCTAGGACTATCGAGGTTCGCTTCCCTAATTAACCCCTAGTCACCCTTTAGTAACTTGATATTTATAAATATTATCTATGTAAATATGTATATTGTGTTCGCTTACTTGTTCCAGCGTCGCAGGACCTGCAGGTCATGTGACATGGGTCCGAACTCTATGGCATGTTAAAGGACCTTAGTTGGTTCTTGAGTCATGTGTTTCCCATAATGCTGTGTAACGGTGAGTGACAGTTGTTTCGGACCAATCCAAAATGGCCTGCCCCTGCCCATATAAGGGAGTTGTGGCCATTGTTCGCTCTCTTGCGTTGCTGACTCTGAATGAGGTAGGACCTCCGCAACTTACAAGTACGGTTACTAGACCAAAGCCTTGCGGTCTCGGCCTATATTACAGCAGTTAGATATCTACAATTCCCTGCTACTCTCCGCAAGACCACTGGACCTAATTAACCCCTAAATCCAACGGATCTATGCAACGGAATCCTCCTAAAGCTACATTGAGCTTATCTGATCTCAACCAACTGTCAATCGCTGCTCAAATGCAAATAGACTTTGTTCATGGACTGTTATTGCTATTGTCTTCTTCAGAAAATCTTCTGTAAAAGTTTGTGCAAGTTTCAGTTGACAGTGGTTGTGGACAATCCCTTTATTACGCATTCACCTATCGTTCTTGGGAAGGGTGGCAATAGGCCCAGCACCATTACAGTATTTAACCTTCACCCTGGCGTCACGAGTGACAAGGGTTAAAAGCGCCCTTTATCATCCAGAACAGCAATACCCCAATTACCCTACATATCCCCTAGGCTACCACACTGCCACCAACATGCTTATTGGAAGAGGACATGGCAGGGGTACTCTTTCCTCTACCCCTTCCTCTGCCAACCATTCCTTTAACCCCTTAAGGACTAAGCCCATTTTGGCCTTAAGGACCCAGACAATTTTCATTTTTTGCGTCACCAATTGTTCTTTGTAATATTTTTTTTTATTTGCAAATATTTTTTTCATGTGACAACACTGAAGAAATTACTTTGCTACAATGTAAAGTAGTGAGTGCACAGCCTGTATAACATTGTTTAATTTTGCTGTCCCCAATGTCATTAATGCCATAATGGCAACAAAAGTGAGTACACCCCTAAGTGGAAATATCCAAATTGAACCAGAAATGTCACTATTTGGTGTGGCCACTATTGTTTTTCAGTACTGTCTTAAGCCTTTTGAGTATGAAGTTCACCGGAACTTGACAAGTTGCCACTGGAGTCCTCCTCCACTCTTCCATGACGACATAATGGAGCTGGTGGATGTTAGATACCTTGTGCTCCCCTACCTTCTCTTTGAGCATGCCCTACAGATACCCAATAGGGTTTAGGTCTGGGGAGATGCTTGGCCAGTCTATCATCTTTACCCTCAGCTTGTTTAGCAAGGCAATGGTCATCTTGAAGGTGTGTTTGGTCATTATCATGTTGGAATATTGCCCTGTAGCCCATTCTCTAAAGGGAGGGGATCATGCTCTGCTTCAGTATGTCCCAGTACATATTGGCATTCATGGTTCCCTTAATGAACTGTAGCTCCCAGTGCCAGCTGCACTCATGCAACCCCAGACCATGACCCCCACCATACTTGACTGTAGGCAAGACACACTTGTCTTTGTACTCCCCACCTGGTTGCTCCCACACACATGACACCATCTGAACCAAATTAGTTTATATTGGTTTTATCAGACCACAGGACATGGTTCCAGTAATCCATATCCTTAGTCTGCTTCAACAAACTGTTTGCAGGCTTTCTTTTGCTTCTTTTTCGAAGAGGCTTCCTTCTGGGATGACATGCCATGAGGTGCCATGTTAAACTTTCATTGACCAGTATTAGAGTGCGTGAGAATGATAACACTAAATTTAAGACCCCCTGCTCCTCATTCACTCCTCATTGAGGCCTTGTAACACTAACAAGTCACATGACATCAGGACGGAAAATTTACTAATTGGGCCCAATCTGGACATTTCCATTTGGGTGTACTCACTTTTGTTGCCAAGGTTCAGACATTAATGGCTGTGTGGAGTTATTTGGAGGGGACACAATATTAAACACTGTTATACAGGCTGTGCACTACTTTACATTGTAGCCAAGTGAAATTTCTTCAGTGTTGTCACATGAAAAGATATAATACAATATTTACAAAAGTTTGGCGGGTGTATTTTTGTTAGATACTCTATGTATTGGTTAAACTCAGAAAAGGCAGCAACTTGGCCTAGAATGTGTATTCCATGCACACATTTGAAGGGGTACACCACTCCTAGACATCTTATTCCCTATCCAAAGGATAGGGGATAAGATGTCTGATCGCAAGGGTTCCACCACTGGGATCCCTGCAATCTCCCTGCAGCACCCGGCAGTCGTTTAGAACGCTGGCTGTGGTGCCAGAGGCTCATGACATCACACCACACCCCCTCAGTGCAAGTCTATGGAAGAGGGCGTGGCTGTGATGTCATGAGCCTCTGGCGCCGCATCGCTAGTCATACGGTATGGAGCGAAGTTTGCTCCATGCACTGGATGACAGGGGTGCCAAGCAGAGATTGAGGGGGGGGGGGGTCCCAGCGGCAGGACCCCCTCAATCAGACATCTTATCCCCTATATTTGGATAGGGGATAAGATGCCTAGGGGCGGAGTACCCATTTAATGCATATTTATGTTAAACACTGGTGGAAATTATATTAGATTATATGTTTGATTAAACCCATAAAATACACATTACTTAGCCTAAAATGCATATTCCACATTCACAATAGGCACTTTTAATGCATATTTAAATTCCAGGCTGCTGGGATTTGTAGTGCAACAATTGGACACAGCAAGGTCAGCCCACTGCTCAATGCTTTGCTCAACTTGCTTTTTATTGGATTTGTGGAGGCTTTCTGAGATTAATAGTTCCTCTATGCTCTCTCAGCTTTCTCTCCAAATTGGCAGCTTTCTCTCCAAAAGGAGACCCTCTGCTGTCTTCTGATTGGCCTGGGAGCTGTATATCATATAATGCAAGGAATGATTGGCTAACTTTGGGTCATGTAATCTTGGTGATATCTGCAAGGTATGCATCTCATTAGGGGAGATTAAAGATTGCATAGAGAAGCAGTTGCCCATGGCAACCAATGAGATTGCTTCTTTTATATTTCACAGGACTTTTGAAAAATAAAAGAAGCAATCTGATCGGTTGCTATGGGCAACTGCAACACTCTTCCTCTGCACAAGGTTTATTAAATCTCCCCCAGTGTTCCTAGTATTTCCACCATTCATTCAGTCAAAATGCCATATGTTCCTCATCCCTTCAGCTATTAATAGCGCCGATGCCATGCTCATTCAAGTTGGACCTGGTAAAGTTTAAAAGTTCTACAAGATAAAATTCCCCTAATGTTCTGCATAAGACCCAGGCACGGCTTGCTCATCTCTACTCTTGAGCCAACACTTTCTATAAATTTAGGGGAAATACTCTTTAACCTTTTCCCTTTGGTGCTGTTTTATGCAAAGTGTTTGTAGAGACAATAAATGCAGCTAATACTTTGACAATGATCTCATGTTTCAGAATATAAGTATGACAGGACACCTTGCTAATGATTTATTAGATACAAAGTGTAATTCCATTCTGCTACATGACAGGTACATATTGTGTTCTCTCCCTAAGACCAATCGCTTCTTAGTCATTACCATATTGCACAGTTTGATTCCTCAGTTCAGAGTTATTAACCTTCGCTGCTGGCAAATAAACACACTGAATTGGCTCTCATAATGGGCTCTCCAAATAGCAAGAATAATAACAATGAAAAAGCCAACAATATTATAAAGATTTCCAGACAAACAGAAGGCATCAGAGCACAGCCAGCAAGCCTCCATACCAATCATTCAAATTATGATTGGCTTTCATACCCGTCTAGGTCATATTATGTCTCCTTTATTAGTGTTTAAGGTCACCAGGAGACATGCGAGTGCATCCTTTATCAGGAAGTGTAGCATGTCTCTGGAGTGAAATATTTGGCTTTTAGCTGAGGCTGTAGTGGTGACTCGGAAATCCAGGGAAGTGAGTTAAATAGAGACAGGCTCCAGGCGCCACACAGCCTCACAGCAGATAGAATGAACTGAAATAATAGAGGTTTTCCTGCCATTCACCATATTATACTATATTATGTCAGCTTGGCCGAATCGACTTGTGTGGTGTTCAGATATTATCCTTTCAGTGACGACTGTTACTTTAAGGGACTACACCCACATCGGTGAAGTTTGTAAGGAAGTTCATGAAAGAACACCTACGGTCCTTCAGGAAGTACATCACGCTTATATAACCAAACAGTTTTCTTGTACAGATTACAGCTCTATGGAATATTAATGTTGATTAGAGGTGTTTACTAAAAGATGCCCCTATATGTCTCCTTACCCTATGCTTACCTTCATGCATCTCTATCATAGAGCCAAAGATACACGAGCGCTGTATCTATGGCTCTCCCATAGAGATGCATGGAAGGGTAGACGGGAGATGCATGGAGGGAAGTGCACAGCTCAGTGCATGGGAAGAGCTGGGCGCTGGGCAGAAGATCAGAGGGGGTCCCAGCGGTAGGACCCTACGCATTCAGCCACTTATCGCCTATGCTGTGGATAGGGAATATGTTGTTAAGTACTGGAGTACCCCTTTAAGGCAATACAAGGCAACTGCACTGAACAGCAGTGGCTTTGAAGAGCAAGACATATGGGCATGTACAGTATGAGGATCTGAGTGACTCTGACAAGGGCCATATTATGATGGCTAGAGGACTGGGTAAAGAATCTCCAAAATGGCAGGTCTAGTAGAGTTTTCCTGGTATTGATGAGAAAGGACCAAAAATGGTCACGGGAAGAACAACCTATGAACCTGTGACACAGTCTTGGGCATCCAAGTCTCATAGATGTGCAGCCCATTCCTAGAGAAGAGTTACAGAAGCACAAATTGCTGAAAGAATAATTACTGGCTATGATAGAAAAGTGATAAAACACACAGTGCATCACTTCTTGCTGCATAGCTGCAAACTGGTCAGAACCTGAGCCTCAGAACTTGGCCGTCGAGCAATAAAAGATGGTGGCCTGGTCTGATCATTCACATTTTGTTACATCATGTTGAACACAAAGGACAAAAAATATAGGGGAAAATGTACTATAGACCAATGGTGCTACACATAGTATCTAATCAAGTGATACCCCAATTTAAAGTATAGGCTGTAAATGTAAGAACTCCAAACTATAATATCAAAAAACCAAAAGCGAACAACTGAGTCATTTATTTAAAACAAGTCTGTGCCCAAAGGACACCAATTTTTATTATTTCCATAGATTAAAAAAACATATATATTGAAAAGAGGAATACAAGAACAAAACAGTGATATCACCGCCTCTGCACAGGTGGTAAGTATAAAACTTGTAGTTGTATGTGTAGGGTGAAATTGGTGTCCTTTGGGCACAGACATGAATATTTAGGACAATACAATTCAGGGAAGGCAATGTGATGTCAAGAAACCTTGGTTCTGGCATCGTCTGGAAAATACTTTGACACCTTTTGATACCCAAGTACACCCTTTCAGGGCCATGGTATTGCCTAATTGGCCTCTTTAAGTAGGTTAATGTGCCTATCATTCTGCAAAAATGTTCAGCAATGGTTTAAGGAACACTGCAAGGAGTTCAAGGTGTTGATCAGCATGTCACAGAGATATGTCAAACATTTTGATCAGGGTTTTAGTGCTGGGACCCCCACCAATTATTAGAATGAGTAAGGAGAAGCATATACTTAGGCGCTTTACTTCTCAGTTTGCAGTGACCTCTATCCAGCTTTACTAGACAGCTCCATAGACTTAAAGTGGAGCATCTAGTAAAGCTTGAAGGAGATTGCAAAGGCACGCTTCTCTATTTTGGTTTTAATGAATGTGGGGGGTCTTGGCGACATGTCTCATGTCTTCACATGTCTCTGTTACATGTAAAAGTTTCTTTAGAAATGACAGGGACAATTTAACGTTTGTTTTTTCATGTTGCAACGTTATCCCCTGTAACCTATCTTATCCCTTAAAATTTTATCCCTCTACCTTAAAATCCTTCAGTTTAGTCACCACTTTTTTCCTCAACTTGCAGTAAGTTTGTACTTATTTTGACTTCTCTTCAAGTTAAAGTGGCTTGGCTGTGTGACTAGAGTTGGCAAGCATCCATACACACGTATCCACATTTGTGGTAAATCACTAACCTTACTGCACAGCTAATGTCAACACAGTGGGGAAAGAGAACACCAACCACCAACACTTCCAGCATTTCTGCTTGAGTGTAGATAAGCTTTAGACTTGTTACCGGGAGGTCACTACAAGGCTGTACACTGCATGATTCACAGCACTAGATGAATACATCATTCATTTCACTTCCAGAGTAAATTTATTTCAGCACATTGCTTTTCCACATGACCAATTCTTCTAACTTTATTATCTTTAGTAAGATAAAACATCCTGAAAAATGTTACACAAAGGGTGGAAGTTTGATTTGTAACTATTAACTTCATGGCATAAGGCAGATATAAATGAATGTACGAAGTAATAGAAAATAGATCCTGTAAAGTATAAAAATAGTTATTGCACTTGTTACAGTAATACTACGGAGGCACATATATAAATATTTTGTGACTTTAAGGCTCTATTCACACGTACAGTATTCTGTGCAGATTTGATGATGAAGATTTCAATGTAAACTAAATGACTTGAAATCCTGCGCATCAAATCAAATCTGCACAGAATACTGTACGTGTGAAGAGACCCTAAATGGGTTATCCAGAGAGTTTATTTTATTTTAATTTTGCATTCTGCCACAATAAATTTTTTTTTTACTTTAACTAACCTCTCTCTGCTCCCCCGATGCAGCTGGAATTGGTCTTCCATCCCCCGGCCCTGGCCTTCTTCTGGCTTCTGGGGCCCAACACGTTACACTGTGCTAAGCCTGGCCCAGGCCAGCTACATCACACTGCCACTCAGCCTATCCCCAGCTGAGGTGGGACATTGCTGTAGTTGGCGATTAGCTCAGCACAGTATACCGTGCCAGACCTCAGAAGCAGGAAGAAGACCAGGGCTGAAGGATGGGAGATCGATTCCAGGGGAAGGGTGGAAGGTAAGGTAAAGTATATTGTATTTTTTTTTTTTTTTGCAACAACCCAGGCAGAATTCAAAAATCACTGGATAACCCCTTTAAAACTTGCTTGCTAGTGGCTAGAGGTATTACTATCATAAAATGTCATGGCATATTACTAGGAAATATTGCACCTTTTTTGAATGGTGGAAGTCTGACATTTGTGACCCTGCCTATCCAGAGAACCAAGGGACTTCCTTTGCTAGTTTTGCCAGTACTACTCTTAAACTCTTTTTAAGAAATATTATGCCAAGCCACCATGCAGAGTATCTTAACTAATACTATGTAATAACATAGCATTAAACAGTGAATGCAATCTAACAATTTCATATAAAATTTCCCTAAGAGGATTTAAAAACTGTAGAATAAAAATTAAAAAAAATTTCCAAAATGATACCAAAACCCATCCTCTAATAAAAAATAAAATCACCCCTATTTTCCCATTTTACAAAATATAAATAAATAAAAATAATAAACAAATTTGGTATTGCTGTATGCGTAATTTTCTGAACTATTAAAATAGAATGTGTATGATCCTGCAGGGTAAATGGAGTAAATATAAAAAATACCACACACCAAAAATACCGATTTTTTTTATCACAACATCAGAAAAAAAAGTGATCAAAAAGCCGCAATAAATTCACTTTCATAAATAAATGACTAAATAATAAGAAAGTTATAGTGGTCAGAAAAGGACAGTTTTAGGCATACTCAGTTTGTAAAAAAAAAAGTTTGATATTTTAAAGTAGTACAATAATAGAACTACATAAATTGTGTATCGTTTTAATCGCATTGACCTACAGAAATAAAAGAACCTGTAATTATATTAATATGAAACTATAATAATAATAATTATTATTAATATAAAAATATAATAATATTAACATAGTTCATAAGGTTGAAAAGAGACCAGAGTTCAGCAAGTTCAACCTATAACCCTAATGAGTCCCTTCCAGAGGGAGGCAAAAAACCCTCATACTAGAGGTAAAAATTCCTTCCTGACTCCCAATATGGCAATCAGAATAAATCCCTGTATCAACCTACAATCCATAACCTGTAATGTTATTATTCTCCAAAAATGCATCCAGACCCCTTTTAAATTAGTTTACCGAGTTAACCATGACCACCTCCTCAGGCAGAGAATTCCAAAGTCTCACTGCTCTTACAGTAAAGAACCCCCATCTGTGCTGGTGCAGAAACCTTCTTTCCTCTAAACATAGAGGATGCCCCCTTGTTGTAGATACAGTCCTGGGTATAAATAGATCATGGGAGACATCTCTGTAAGGTCCCCTGATATATTTATACATAGTTATAAGGTCTCCCCTAAGCCTTCTGTTTTCTAAACTAAATAATTCTGATAATCTTTCTGGGTACTATAGTCCTCCCATTCCACATATTACCCTGGTTGCCCGTCTTTGAACCTTCTCCAGCTCCACTATATCTTTCTTGTACACTGGTGCCCAGTACTGTACGCAGTATTCTATGTGTGGTCTGACTAGTGATTTGTACAGCGGAAACATTATTTCCTTATCGTGGGCATCTATCCCCCTATTGATGCACCCCATGATTTTATTTGCCTTGGCAGCAGCTGCCCGACACTGGTCACTACAGCTAAATTTACTGTTAACTAAGACTCCCATGCCAGTCGTCCCAAGTGTGCTCCCATTTAATACATAATCGCAGGCCGGATTTTTCTTCCCCATGTGCATTACCTTACATTTATCAGTGTTGAACCTCATCTGCCACTTCCCAGCCCAAACCTCCAACCTATCCAGATCCATTTGTAACAGTGCACTGTCCTCTATAGTGTTTACCGCTTTACAGAGTTTTGTATCATCTGCAAAGATTGCTACTTTACTATTCAACCACTCTACAAGGTCATTTATAAATATATTGTCACGATTCGGCTTACAGGTTGTGGATCCACTGTGTCAGCGAGGGATTGGCGTGGACCGTGCCGGTGGAGCGGTTCTAAGTGGCTACTGGTGTTCACCAGAGCCCGCCGCAAAGCGGGATGCTCTTGCTGCGGCGGTAACAACCAGGTCGTATCCACTAGCAACGGCTCAACCTCGCAGACTGCTGAGAAGGCGTGGGACAGAAGGACTAGGCAGAGGCAAGGTCAGACGTAGCAGAAGGTCGGGGCAGGCGGCAAGGTTCGTAGTCAATATGGATAGCAGGAGATCAGGTAACACAGGCTTGGACAACACTAAACGCTTTCACTGGCACAAGGCAACAAGATCCGGCAAGGGAGTGCAGGGGAAGTGATGTGATATAGCCAGGGAGCAGGTGGAAGCTAATTAAGCTAATTGGGCCAGGCACCAATCATTGGTGCACTGGCCCTTTAAGTCTCAAAGAGCTGGCGCGCGCGCGCGCCCTAGAGAGCGGAGCCGCGCGCGCCAGCACATGACAGCCAGGGACCGGGACGGGTAAGTGACTTGGGATGCGATTCGCGAGCGGGCGCGTCCCGCTATGCGAATCGCATCCCCGCCGGCAATGTCAGTGCAACGCTCCCGGTCAGCGGGTCTGACCGGGGCGCTGCAGGGAGAGAGACGCCGTGAGCGCTCCGGGGAGGAGCAGGGACCCGGAGCGCTCGGCGTAACAGTACCCCCCCCTTAGGTCTCCCCCTTTTTTTGTCCGGCAACTGCTTTACCTGGGACGAGGACACCGGGAGTGAATGTAGGTTTTCCTCAAAGGCAGGCAGTACAGCAGCAGTGGGAATGGGGAGGGAGGGCAGAGGGTGAAGCTTGGCACGGGGCAGGGTGTCACCAGGACGGGGGCCATGAGGAGGCAAGGCACAGTCCAGATAAGCCTTGGGGGGACCAGGTGTAGGAGGAGGCACTGAAGCTTGCCTGACGGGACTGGGAGGGGGGGAGAGGCATTTCTTGTGGCAAGCAGAGTCCCAGTTCTTGATCTCCCCGGTGGTCCAGTCAAGGGTGGGAGAATGAAGCTGGAGCCATGGCAGACCGAGGAGGACCTCAGAGGTGCCGTTGGGAAGGATGAAAAATTCAATCATTTCGTGATGGGGTCCAATGCACATTAAGAGGGGTTTTGTGCGGTAACGCACGGTGCAATCCAATCTAACTCCGTTGACCGCGGAAATGTAGAGCGGCTTGACGAGACGGGTCACCGGGATGCCAAATTTTTTCACCAAAGAATCCAGAATAAAATTCCCAGAGGCACCAGAGTCCAAGCAGGCCAGGGCTGAGAGGGAGGAGTTGGCAGAAGGAGAAATCCGCACGGGCACCGTGAGACGTGGAGAAGCAGACTTCGAACCAAGAGACGCCACACCCACTTGAGCTGGGTGCGTGCGTTTCCTAGACGTGGAGGATGAATAGGGCAATTCACCAAGAAATGCTCAGTACTGGCACAGTACAGACAAAGATTTTCTTCCCTACGGCGATTCCTCTCTTCCTGGGTCAGGCGAGACCGATCCACTTGCATGGCCTCCTCGGCGGGAGGCCCAGGCGTAGATTGCAAAGGATACTGTGGGAGAGGTGCCCAGAGATCTAAGTCTTTTTCCTGGCGGAGCTCCTGATGTCTCTCAGAAAAACGCATGTCAATGCGGGTGGCCAAATGGATAAGTTCTTGCAGGTTGGCAGGAATCTCTCGTGCGGCCAGCACATCCTTGATGTTACTGGATAGGCCTTTTTTAAAGGTCGCGCAGAGAGCCTCGTTATTCCAAGATAATTCGGAAGCGAGAGTACGAAATTGGATGGCGTACTCGCCTACTGAAGAATTACCCTGGACCAGGTTCAGCAGGGCAGTCTCGGCAGAAGAAGCTCGGGCTGGTTCCTCGAAGACACTACGGACTTAAGCGAAGAAGGACTGGACTGTGGCTGTGGCAGGATCATTGCGGTCCCAGAGCGGTGTGGCCCAAGACAAGGCCTTTCCTGAAAGAAGGCTCACTACGAACGCCACCTTAGACCGTTCTGTAGGAAACAGGTCCGACAACATCTCCATATGCAGGGAACATTGAGACAAAAATCCACGGCAGAGTCTAGAGTCCCCATCAAATTTGTCCGGCAGGGACAAGCGGAGGCTAGGAGCGGCTACTCGCTGCGGAGGAGGTGCAGGAGCTGGCGGAGGAGATGGTTGCTGCTGTAGCAGAGGCAGAAGTTGCTGTAACGTGGCGGACAACTGCGACAGCTGCTGTCCTTGTTGGGCAATTTGCTGCGATTGCTGAGCGACCACCGTGGTAAGGTCAGCGAGACTTGGCAGCGGCAGCTCAGCGGGATCCATGGCCGGATCTACTGTCACGATTCGGCTTACAGGTTGTGGATCCACTGTGTCAGCGAGGGATTGGCGTGGACCGTGCCGGTGGAGCGGTTCTAAGTGGCTACTGGTGTTCACCAGAGCCCGCCGCAAAGCGGGATGCTCTTGCTGCGGCGGTAGCAACCAGGTCGTATCCACTAGCAACGGCTCAACCTCGCAGACTGCTGAGAAGGCGTGGGACAGAAGGACTAGGCAGAGGCAAGGTCAGACGTAGCAGAAGGTCGGGGCAGGCGGCAAGGTTCGTAGTCAATATGGATAGCAGGAGATCAGGTAACACAGGCTTGGACAACATTAAACGCTTTCACTGGCACAAGGCAACAAGATCCGGCAAGGGAGTGCAGGGGAAGTGATGTGATATAGCCAGGGAGCAGGTGGAAGCTAATTAAGCTAATTGGGCCAGGCATCCTCACTTACCTGCACCCGCTCCGACTCTCTCCTCTGCTCCCCGGTCACGTGGTTCCCGGTGCGCGCGTCCCTGCACTATAGGGCGCGCGCGCCGGCTGTGTAAAATTTGAAGGGCCAGTGCACCATTGATTGGTGCCTGGCCCAACCCAATTTCAGCTATCCCTATAAATGTATCCTGCCGCTTCCTCCCCTTGCTGGATCTTTGTTGCCTTTGTGGCCAAGAGAAAGCGTTTTCTGTGTACTCCTTGCCTGTTGTCGAACCCGTTGCTAATGACTACCGCCTCTGAATCCGTGCAGCCTGCCCAGACCTTTTGATACGTCTGACTACGCCTCTGCCTGTCCCTTCTGTACTACGCCTGTCTCAGCAGTTAGTGAGGTTGAGCCGCTACCGGATGACACAACCTGGTAGTTACCGCCGCAGCAAGTCCATCCAGCTTTGCGGCGGGCTCTGGTGAAAACCAGTAACTACTTAGAACCGATCCTCCGGTACGGTCCACGCAAATCCCTCACTGACACAGGGGATCCACTTCCAGTACCGCTTCCTGCTACCAGTCCGGATCCTTACACCCTCTGTTCCATATCACAGAGCCAGTTACTTACCCACTTACACACATTCTCCCCCAGCCCGATCCTTCTCATTTTATGCACCAACCTTTTACGTGGCACCGTATCAAATGCTTTGGAAAAATCCAGATATAGGACATCCAGCGATTGCCCCTGGTCCAGTATGGAGCTCACCTCCTCATAAAACCTGATCAGGTTTGCTTGACAGGACCAATCCCTCATAAAGCCATGCTGATACGGGGTCATACATTTATTTTTATCAACATACTCCAAAATAGCATCCCTTAGAAAACCCTCAAACAATTTGCATAAAACTGAGGTTAAACTAACAGGCCTATAATTCCCGTGGGTCACCTTTTGACCCCTTTTTAAATATTGTCACCACATTTTCAATGCGCCAGTCCTCTATAGAGTCCCTGAATATTAAAAATAGGGGTCTGTCTATTACATTACTTAATTCCTTTAGAACACAGGGGTGAATGCCATCTGGACCTGGCGATTTGTCTATTTTGATTTTTTGTAGGCCGCACTGTAATTCTTCCTGGGTTAGACAGGTGACCTGTACTGGGGAGTTTACCTTATCTCGCTGAATTTAACCAGGCATTTCATTTTCCTCGGTGAATACAGTGGAGAAGAATTTGTTTAATATATTTGCTTTTTCCTAATCCCCATTTATAATTTCTTCCTCATCATTTTTTAAAGGGTATACACTTTAAGTTTTAACCTTTTTGCTATTTATATAGTTAAAGAACATTTTGCGGTTAGTTTTACTCTCTTTGGCAATGAGTCTTTCTGTCTCTATTTTTGTGGCTTTTATCTGTTTCTTACATATTTTACATTTTTCTCTATATATTTTCAATGCTTCTTCACTGCTGTCCTGATTTAGTAGTTTAAATGCTTTATTTTTGTCATTTATTGTCCCCTTAACATTTTCTTAATTTATTTTATTCATCCATATTGGTTTTCTTTTATTTCTGACCCTTTTATTCCCATAAGGCATATACACCTTACAGTGAGAATTTAAGACATTTTTTCAAAGTCTCCCATTTAGTGTCAGTATTCTTGTTTTTGAGGACATTATCCCAATTTATATTGTTAAGGGCTTCTCTGAGTTGATCAAACTTTGCCTTTCTTAAGTTCACTGTTTTTGTGGCCCCTCAAGAGATTCTCTTATTGAAGAACAAGTTATAATGTGTTATATTATGATCACTCTTTCCTAGGTGTCTTTCTACTTGCAAATTCATTACTCTGTTCATTAAGTCTGTTGGTTAATATTAAGTCCAGTAAGGCGCCCCCTCTGGTCGGGCCCTGTACCATTTAGGACAAATAATTGTCTTTAGCTATAGTCAGAAAGCTTTTCCTCCCTTATATCAGGATGGTTAAAGTCCACCATTATTATCACCTCATTCTGATTTGCTGCCTTGTTTATTTGTCTCAGTAATTGTTCTTTTGCCTCTTCCATTATGTTTGGTGGCTTATAGCAAATCAGAATTTTTTTTATTTTTATCTCCCTAAATTTCTACCCATAATGACTCCACATTATCGTTTCCCTCCCATATATCCTCCTGCAGTACAGCCTTCAGACTCGATTTCACATAAAGACAAACCCTCCCCCCTGCTTTCTGATTGTTGTCCGATCCTTCCTGAATAGACTATAACCCTGTATGTTGACCGCCCAGTCACAGCTATTGTCCAACCAAGTCGCTGTTATACCCACTGCGTCATAATTCTCCTCAGACATCAACAGCTCCTATTGAACAGACTTCTGGCATTAGTCAACATGCAATTCAATGGTGTATGATTTTTCTTCTTATGAAGCCTATCCTTATTAAGTATTCTAACCCTTACCTCCGCTCCACCCCCAGGAACATTAATAAGTCCCCCCTCACTAACTACACTATCTTCCCCCTCTACATTGTAGGTTCCCTCTCCCCCAGTCTCTAGTTTAAAGGGGTACTCCACCCCTAGACATCTTATTCCCTATCCAAAGGATAGGAGATAAGATGTCAGATCGCCGGGGTCCCGCTGCTGGGGACCCCCGGGATCTCGGCTGTGGCACCCCGCTATCATTACTGTACAGAGCAAACTCACTCTGTGCGTAAGGACCAGCAATACAGGGGCCGGAGCATCATGACTTCATGGCTCCGCCCCTTTGGATAAGGGATAAGATGTCTAGGGGTGGAGTACTCCTTTAAATATTCCTCCACCCTTCTAGCCATCTTCTCCCCAAGCACAGCTGCACTCTCCCCATTGAGGTGCAGCCTGTCCCTACGGTAGAGCCGGTATCCAACAGAGAAGTTGGCCCAGTTCTCCATGAACCCAAACCTTACCTTCCTACGCCAGCTTCTGAGCCACTTGTTTACCTCCCTAATCTCCCGCTGCCTCTCGGATGTGGCTCGTGGTACAGGTAATAGTTCATAAAACATTACCTTGCAGGTTCTTGCCTTAAGATTGCAGTCTAAATCCCTGAAATCATTTTAAGGACACTCCACTTACCTCTTACTTTGTCATTGGTGCCAATATGTACCATGACTTCTGGGTCCTCTCCAGTCCCACCCAGCAACCTGTCAACCCGATCCGCGATGTGCCAAACTTGAGCGCCAGGAAGAAAACACACTGTTCGGTGATCCCGGTCTTTATGACAGATCACCCTGTCTGTCCCCCTAAAAATTGAGTCCCCCACTACCAGTACCTGTCTGGCCTGCACTACACTCCTCCCTCCCTCCCTACTGGAGCAGATACCCCCTTGGCAGTCAAAGGCAGATTCCTGCTGCAGTACTGCTAGCTCTGAAATGGCATCCCCTTAATCTGCCAACCAGGCAAACTTGTTGGGGTGTGCCAGATCAGGACTAGCCTCCCTGACACTTTCCCCTCTACCCTGTTTTCTAACTGTAACCCAGCTAGCTGCCTGACTGTCCTGCACCTCCGTCCCACTATCCTCCCCCACCTCTAACCCAGAGAGTACTTGCTCAGTGAGCAGGAGACTCCTCTCCAAGTTGTCAATGCGTCTCAGTGTTGCCAGTTGCTCCTCTAGATCCAGGATGTGGGCTTCCAAATGAACAACTCACACACATCTCGCACAACAATATGCACCCTCAAACTGCTGTTCAAGGATTGCATACATTGTGCAAGATGCACACTGGACTGCCTTTTCCAACATAGAGGCCATAATAGATTTGCGGATTGCAAAAATTAACAGTAAAAAAATGATATTACCATACACAGGACAAATACCTGTGTCATAAGAATCAGTTGAAAGGACCCAATTTTATTGTTATTCTGCATAATATCTGGCAGCATCAAAAACTTGAATCTAGGGTGTTGGATTTTAATTCAAGCCGCTAATTTGCTTAATACAGTATACATTACAGTTTTGCTGGACAAAATACCCAGCGCCTTCGTGTTAAAACCAATTTAGATAGTTTTATATAGTGACTTGCAGGTCAGATGTTAATTGCATTTGTTGATATTTCTGCATAATAAAAAGGCTTTTCCTAACCTTACAAGACACTAATCGATCAGGTCTGTCATCCTATACCAGCTAGCATCACATGCTCGCCGATTACCACGGTCACTGCTCTGGAGCCTCTCATTACAGACATAAAAGCCAAATTGGCGTCAGTTTTCTTTAAGTGACGTGTTGCTCTATGCATCAGGAACTGGGCAGAGTCGGCTGCTTAATGAAAGACGGTAATGCAATCTTTTATCAACGGAAACAAATGGAAAAACAGCTCATTATTAGTATTATTCTTTGCATGCACGAAAGGATCACTATGGAGGGTTGTACGATGAAAACTCTTCAGAATGGTGCATTCAGTTAGGACACTGTTGAATTCTCTCTTATATATTCAAAAACATTATTTATATCTTTTTTCATAAACAATGCTTTTTTTCATGATGGCATTAAAAGGAAAAGATTTTGTAAATTAAATGTAATGATTTGTATTGTTTACTGATCTCTTTCTTAGGCATTGTTAAGTTGTTTCTTGACCATAAGAATTAGATATACAAACATTTCAGGGCTCTGTTTCTGTTCACACCTTAGGTTGGGAGGGTCACACGTTGCACATCTGCAGCAGGTTTCCCAAAGCTGAAATTCCACTGGGGGATTTTTGGCTGCAGGATTCCAGTGCAGAAGATTGGAATCTAATAGGATGCTATAAGCAACATTTCCACAATATCTTTGTTTAAGATGTTATAAATATGATGCTCAGATTTGAAAAGGGTTATCTGACCTTGAAAAAGGTAAAGCCCATCCTCTAAATCATATGGACTTTCACCAATCAGCAGTCAAAGGGGATGTACTGTTTGTAGTGGCGATGTAAAATATTGTAGCCTTGTCCTGTAAAATTTTATCGGACAAGGTTTTAGTACCTTCCACTGCTACTACTAAGCATATGAAAATACAAACTGACTTTCAAATAAATAAGTATTGAAGAGGCTGCAGAGCTCGACTGAGCACCAAAGCCTTTTCAAACAACTAATAGACAGGAGTCCTGAGAGTTGAATCTTGCCGATCTAACACTGAGGGCCTATCCTGAAGATAGGCAATCTATTTTAAAGGCTGGATAAACCATTTAATTCTCATTTAACTACCATTGTATTTCCCCTAAAGCTGACCATACACCTGCAACAGCTGTATCCCAAATAACTCTATCTGTATCTCCGCCATAAACATACAGTTTTATTTCCATTGGGAGAGGAGATAATCTCATTTAATACTTACTGATCACATAATACAACAGCCTTAGCACTGAAAGTTTGGAAAACCTATTAAATGGTGACATAAAGATAAGTCATTATATGGGTTTTAGTTGTTGAATGGGCTATGAGGGTCTTTGATGGGGGTATTAACCTTTGACCATGTTGATGATTAACTACTAAATGAAACTGTCTACAAAGTCAGCGTTAACCTCCTGCCGTGAAATGCGTAAAAACCCTATGGTCACAGCAAGAAGAAGGTGTGAAACTCATTAGAGGACTGTGAGATAGGAAGCAATCTGCCACAATTCAATGGAATTATTACCATGAAATGGCCCTTTAAGTTGTCACTAAGCTAGTGTAAAATAGTACGTTTACTTATACTCAAAGGGAGACATAGTATCTGAAGTAAAATTAGGGTATTTATTATTTCATAGCTCTTTATGACTTCCGCCACTTTTCTTAAACAGTTCATTATGAATGATAAATGCTTTACATTGTTGCATGTATAGTAAATAGTACATGTCAGAAAAGGTTCTATTTTGGTTTCCTTTCAAATAGGATACTACCCAGTCACAGAACAGAAAGGTCTTGTACTAACTCAATTCTCTCCAATTTTTGTGACTCGGTGCAATTTTGTGATGTGGGGTTTTCTATCTCATGCGGTTACCCTTTAAAAGAAGATATTCATAGACCAATGTGATTCAAAGAGATCCAGTTTAATAAGCCCCTTAAGGACGCAGCAGTTTTTCATTTTCAGGTTTTCAACTTTCCGCCTTGCCTTTAAAATCCATAACTCTTTAACCCCTTAAGGACTGAGGGTTTTTCCGGTTTAGCTCTTTTTTTCTCTCCTTATCTTTTAAAAATCATAATTCTTTCAATTTTGCACCTAAAAATCCATGAGATGGCTTACTTTTTGCGCCACCAATTCTACTTTGTAATGACATCAGTCATTTTACCCCCCAAAAAATTATTGTTTGACAAAATTGTAGAAAAAAAAAATGCCATTTTGTAATTTTTGAGGGCTTCCGTTTCTACACAGTACATTTTTTGGTAAAAATGACACCGTCTCTTTTTTCTGTAGGTCCATACGATTAAAATGATACCCTACTTATATAGGTTTGATTTTGTCGTACTTCTGGAAAAAATCATAACTACATGCACGAAAATGTATACGTTTAAAATTGTCATCTTCTGACCCCTATAACTTTTTTTTTTTTCTGCATACGGGCCGGTATGAGGGCTCATTTTTTGCACCGTGATCTGAAGTTTTTAGTGGTACCATTTCTGTATTGATTGGACTTTTTGATCGCTCTTTATTTATTTTTTCCACAAAAATATGCTGTTTTGGACTTTTTGCGCATACGCCATTGACCGTGCGGTTTAATTAATGATATATTTTTATAAGTCAGACATTTACACATGCGGCGATACCACATATGCTTATTTTTATTTACATTTTTTTTAAATGGGAAAAGGGGGGTGATTCAAACTTTTATTAGGGAAGGGGTTAAATGATCTTTATTAACTTTTTCCCACTTTTTTTTGCAGTGTTATAGCCCCCAAAGGGGGCTATAATTCTGCACACACTAATCTTTTACATTGATCTATGTTATCTCATAGGATAACATTGATCAATGATTCTGCCACTTGACTGCTCATGCCTGGATCTCAGGCACTGAGCAGTTATTCGACGATCAGTGACGCAGGAGGAAGGTTGGTGGCCCTCCTTGTGTCTGCCAGCTGTTCGGGACGCCGTGATTTTGCTGCAGCGATCCTGAACAGCCCGCTGAGCTAGCCGGGAGCAGTTTACTTTCACTTTAGATGCGGCAATCAACTTTGAACTCCGCGTCTAAAGGGTTTTAACCACGGGTCCTGGACGTGGCCCCGTGTTACAGAAAGGGAGCGGACTTGGGGAGCCCTACGTCCTTAAGGAGTCATTTTTTTTTATCTATGACCAATTTGATGTGCATTGTACAGTCAAAAGGACAAGATATGTTTATTCTGTAGGTCATTACCATTACAGTGATACTTTTAACTTTTAATTGTAACTTTTTTTTGAAAATAAGTATATTTAAAATTGCCCTATTCAGATCCCTATCAACTTTTTATTTTTCCATATACAGGGTGGTATGAGGACTAAATAGTTTGAACCATGAACTGTACTTTCTGTCAGCACACTTTTTGTTTAGACTGGACTTTTAGATTATTTTTTATAATTTTTTTTACATGCAATCTTTCAACTGCAAACACTGTTCAATGCTATAGGATTAGCATTGATCTGTGTTATTGGTGCTCTTCTTGTCCAGCTTTCTGCAGCAGACTGAATTAGTAGAGCACTGATTGGACACGGAGACAGATAGGTGATGGAAGGGACCTCGATCAGCCCACCTAAACCGACGGTAATGTTTGCAGAATGTAAAGTGTTACTGTTAATGGCTTAGCTTCTGCGCTCACTTGAAAGTCTTGTAGCAGGTACAGGGTGTAAATGTACACCATGCCTCCTTAAAGGATTACTCCGGAGCAATTTTTTTTGGTCCATTGCAAAGCTAGCAAGACGTTATACAACATTGTAATTTACCTCCAAGTTACATGCACGCATCCCCAACTTTTCAGAAATCTGGAAGTATAGCCTCTATTTCACAATGATGAATTTTGTACCCCATGCATTCGGTGGGCTGCGGCCATCTTGGTAATGAAACGTCACCATTCTCCAGATCCTCCTTGCTTTCTGCCCCTAGCCTCCAGTGGGTCACTCTCACAGTTTACATATTCATAGTTTCTTCGTTTGCACAGTCAATAATCGCTGGGCTGTGCAAACGCCTAAGGATTCCTCTAGCCTATAAGCGCGATCAGACCGCGCCTGCGCACTCACCACAGTGCCGGGACTGGACATGTGATATCTGTAGGCCAATTATATCCCTGCTAGTTATGCTGCCGTAACTAACAGGGATATTCTGAAAACCAGTTAGTTATTTAAGTTTTGCAATGCAGGCTTAGTTCATTGCATGGGTGGCATGCGAGGGGGGGGGTTCTGGTTTATTGAGGTAGGGGAGGGGATGAGGAGGAGGGAGGCACAGAGGGACAGGAAGCTGGAGCAAGGCAGCATAGGGGATGACAATTTTTACATCATCCTCCACACCACCATAACCTGGAAGTAGCATGAACTTTGCGGTGCTGCACCGGGAAAACAGCTGGACCGATTGGAGATAGAAGCAAATGGACAGAAATGTACAGCCTTTGTGCACCACAGTACTCCTTTAAGGGGTAGGGGTAATCCAGGGTTACAAAATTCAGAAATAAATATTAGACCGGCAGCCGCACCCCTACCGATCTTTGCAAATGCTTATTCACTCCATCTTTGTATTATTAGTATTGGTGCATGGTACTGCAGCATTCTCCCATCACTTGATTAACTAATCACATCACATTTTGGGGGCATATGTCAGAATATACGTATGTGTTACCTACAAGCGTATTGACTTTATTTTGCCGAAAGTAGTCTCAGGGTTACTATCTGCGGTCCATTTCCTGAAGTATCTTATTTCTTTGTGGGACTTGGAACCACGGTCTACCATGTTTTTGATTCTTGCACAGAAACAGAATACATTTCAGAAATGGACCAAATGTAAACACGTCAGGCCATATGTCAGTATCTCTTTTTGTCAGGTTGCTTAGGTTTGGCCTGATATATGCCCTAAAACGTGATATAAATAGGGTCTAGCTGATCGCAAAAACACAGCAAAATTGTGACATATAATGAATCATACTATGCATGCGTGGTCAGCGCTCCATTCAATCTCCATAGGGTTTCTGAACATTGCATGTGCAGTGCCATCTATTCATTTGCTGCTAAGTTGTAAGTATGGAATAACCCCTTTATTTACCAACACCTCCAAGCTGTAATGAGCATCATTTGGGTAATAGAATAACCCCTGTACTTGTTGTGTTCAGTGGTTGGCTGGACCCCTTAATTTAACAATTTAAGGACCCATGCCGTAACTGTACAGTATTGCAGCAAGTAACTTTGCGCACAACACCGTGCATTTACAACGTGGCTATGATGCGAGCGCAGAAGCTGCGCTCTCTTCATGCACGGCTGGCGCAGCCGCTGACCCGCTGTTAGTGGCGGACATCAGCGATCGCGCTAGTGTCCGTAATTAACCACTCAGATGCAGTGATCAATGCAGATCTTTAAATGGCTGATCTGATCGCCTGCCGCACTGCCAAGATCAGCCAACATGGCGGATGGAAGTCCCTTCACCTGCTTCCACTGCCCTCCTGGGGTTTTCTGCTCTAATCTGCTTCCAGAAGACCAAAGCAAAAGATCGCCGATAATACTGATCAGTGCTATGCCTATGCATAGCACTGAACAGTATTAGCAATCTGATAATTGCTATAAATAGTTCCCTATGGGGACTTAAAAAGTTTAAAATAAATGTATAAAAAAGTTTTTTTTTTTAAGTGAAAAATAATGTGAAAAAGACCCTCCCCCAATAAAGATTTACATCACCCCTTTTTCCCATTTTAAGCAAAAAAGCGTAAAAATTATAATTAATAAACATTTTTGGTATTTCCACCTGCTTAAATGTCTGAACTATAAAAATATAATGTTAATGATCCCGTATGGTGAACGGCGTAAAGGTAAAAAAAAATCAGCTTTTTGGTCAAATCACATTGCAAAAAAAGAATTATAAAAAGCGATCAAAAAGTCACTTATACGCAAAAGTGGTACTAAAAATACTACAGATCATGGCGTAAAAAAACTTAGCCCTCACACATCCTCATATAAGGAAAAATTAGAAAGTTAAAGGGGTACTCCAGTGGAAAACTTTTTTTATTTTAAATCAATTGGTGCCAGAAAGTTAAACAGATTTGTAAATTACTTCTATTAAAAAATCTTAATCCTTCCAGTACTTATTACCTGCTGAAAACTACAGGGGAAATTATTTTCTTTTTGGAAAACAGAGCTCCCTGCTGAATCACGAGCACAGTGCTCTCTGCTGACATCTCTGTCCATTTTAAGAATGGCCCAGCGTAGGAGAAAATCCCCATGGCAAACATATACTGCTCTGGACAGTTCCTAAAATGGACAGAGATGTCAGCAGAGAGCACTGTGCTCCTGATGTCAGCAGAAAGCATTGTGTTTCAAAAAGAAAAAAACTTCCTCTGTAGTATTCAGCAGCTAATAAGTGCTGGAAGGATTAAGATTTCTTAATAGAAGTAATTTACAAATCTGTTTAACTTTCTGGCACCAATTGATTTAAAATAAAAAACTTTTCCACCAGAGTACCCCTTTAAAGGTGGTCAAAATAGGGCAATTTTAAACATACTGATTTTGTAAAACAAACTTTGAGATTTGAGTAATAGAAACTTAGAAATAGAAATAGTAACTTTGAGTAATAGAAAAGTATGTAATCATGGGTATCTTTTTTTAAACTGTACAGCGTGAACCCCCCCCCCCCCCCCAAATTAGCAAATTTGTGATTTTCATTTACATTTACATACATTTTAGGGTTAAATGAGTGGGTGACCACGTTTTTGCCTGCGGTCGGGAAACCGCATACGGCCGAAAACGAAGCCGACCGGAGGCTGCGGTTCACTCCGGTCGGCTCATAGACTTGCATTAAATACGGTTCCCGAATACGGCTGAGTGCGGGCGCCGCAATTAAGCCCCGCCCCCCTCCTCCAAACCGTATACGGGAACCGTATTTAAGAAAACGTGGTGTGAACCCAGCCTTATGGATTTTAGAAGGTGAGGAGGAAAAAACTAACGTGTCCTTAAGGCTAAAATGGGCTTAAAAGCAAACATTTTTAAAGTTTTGTATTATGATATAGACATAAATACAATGTTAGTATCTGCTTTAGCAAGCTTTATATAGTGCAGACACTTCCTCGGGTCTGAAAAAGTGTCAGATACAGCATGCAGACCACTACAATAAAGCATAGCAAAGAAAGCAAGAACAAGAGTCTGCTGAGTGACAATGATGATACCTGAATGCTACTAAGATAAAGCGAATTATAAGATTAGAATTGTTCATGAAATGAAATAGGCACTGTCAAAGTCTGCAAGCACAAGAGACAAAGAACAAGCAAGTATGTAGATTGCAGAGTGCAGAACAAATGAAGAAATCAAAGATAGAAGAGACCCTTGCAAAACATGTAGTGCAGTTGTTGAAGTGGGTTCAAAAAGCCAAGTGAATGCTCATAAGGTCAAGTAGATAATTCATTCTTTATGCATACTATATGATCATAACTGGGGTATGTCTGGCACAAGACAGGACTGATCATGACAAAATAGAGAAATGTGTCCTACATAACATAACTATACAGTAAACTGACGATCACCTTTTTATATGGTTTTGTATGAATTAGCTTCTCAGGAACAGAGATGAGTGAAAATACAGTAGACATTGCCAATCTATAGCATCTATGCTTGATTCGGTCTGTAATGAAAAACCAGTTCTTCCAAATGCTTTTCCATGCCACTGGATGCTGCCCAGAACAAAGCAGGAACTTTCACCCCCTCTAACCTGTAGACTGTTATTTCTACTATGGTTAAAGGAATTTGGGGATACTAAGGGAGCCATCACATATATTCAGCGATCCGCCTGAATTCAATCACCAGTTTCCCCCCCCCCCCCCCCGACACTTTCTTCTGCGCCGGAGGGAAACTGATGATCATACTGATCCCATTGATTTAAATGACTGTTATATGTATTCATATTTTTTTATAAATTTTTTTTTGAAGATCTATAACTTATTAATTTTTCCGTGTAAGCAGCAGTATGAGGGCTCATTTTTTGAGCCGTGATCTGTACTTTTTATTGATACCATATTTGCTTATATAATACTTTTAAAACATTTTTTATACATTTTTTTGGGAATAAAATGTTAGAAAATAGCAGCAATTTTGGCCTTTTTTTTTTTTACGTTAAAGCCGTTCACCTTATGGTATCATTAACATAATATTTTAATAGTTTGGATATTTACGCACACGGTGATACCAAATATGTCTATTAATGTTTTTTTACACTTTTTTGGGGTGGGGGGGATAAGGAAAATGGGACAATTTGCGTTTTTATTAGGGGAGGGGTTTTTCACATTTGTTTTTTACTTTTTTTAAAAACTTTCTTTTACTTTTATTTTTACACTTTAATAGTCCCCATAGGGGACTATTTATAGCAATCATTCGACTGCTGATACTGTCCAGTGCTATGCATAGGACATAGCACTAATCAGTGTTATCGGTCATCTTCTGCTCTGGTCTGCTCGATCTCAGACCAGAGCAAAAGACCCGTGGAAGGCAGCAGAGGCAGGTGAGGGGACCTCCGTCTGCCGTTCTAGATGATCAGATCGCTGCGGCAGCGCTGCAGGCGATCAGATCATCCATTTTAGTGACTGCAGCGCTGCAGATGCCATGATCTGTATTGATCACTACATCTGAGGGGTTAATGGTGGACATCCGCGGGATCATGGATGTCGGCCATTACCGGTGGGTCCCTGGCTGCTATCAACAGCCGAGACTTGCCGTGCATCGCTCCGATGCTCGCGGTTATGTATAGGACGTAAATGTACGTCCTGGTGCGTTAAGTACCACCTCACCAGGACGTACATTTACGTCCTGCGTCATTAAGGGGTTAACCCAAATCTATCTATACCTCTACATATAGAAAAAATATATAGGCAGCACACCACAGGTAGACTTCAAACAAAAATAGGATTTATTCCATGATGTGGGAGACTACGTTTCTCCAGCCTCACGCTAGCTTTCTCAAGTGCACTTCAGAAAGCCAGCGTGAGGCTGGAGAAACGTAGTCTCCTATTTTTGTTTGAAGTCTACCTGTGGTGTGCTGCCTATATATTTTTTCTATACATTGAGGAACAAGTGGACTGAGGTTCAGATGATGCGGGCACCCCAAATTCTTTTTTTCTATTTGTTTCTGGAGGTGCTGTTCCTATTGGATATTTATACCTCTACATACCTATACAACCCCTGCAGTCCAAGCCAAACCTCCCATCACTTTGTTATGTGCTACTCATTGCTATCTAGAAAATACTGTTTTTTGGTTTGTTTGTTTTTGAAACTTACCTGCAGCCATTAAAGACCTTTAAATTAAATAGAGCATGCATATGGACAATAGGAATGTCCTGAAAAAACTGTTGAAATAAAAGTAAGACTACCAGCAACTTTGAACAAATAGGGAAGGAGGTGAATCAACCATAAAAATATGTTCTTGCAAATAAAACAATCATTAAAAAAACAAATGCAACCAAAGTAAACTCAAATGCAGAGAGACAAAAATTGAGAAAAAATGACGTTTTTTATATCATGATTGGGGCACTCTAAACCTTCTAACATTTCTCACCTGAATCATGTCTTAATACTCTGGAGAGGAGGAAAAATCCCAGTGGAGAAAAAAACTGTAGGAAACTGAGGGTAACTAATGACCTGTTTCTTGAGTATTAAGGATTGTTCTGGTTCCATATAACTTAGCACGAATACAGAGAAGATCAAAAAGTCTATATCAATAATCTTGAATTTGGTTTTAAATTGAATCCCCAATGTACGTATTTGCAGCCAATGCAGGTCTTTATATGTTCTATAAACAGGCATGCATGAGTTACCGCTATCAGCATGGAGACCTTTGTATTGAAAATATTAAGTGCTCTTGTCTGTGCCTTGTCAGCACAGTGTTTGTATATTTGAGCCATGTGCACATACTTGACCCCAGACTTCCCTTCCCACCTCACTGCGACCTACAGATAACCCATGACAAGTCTCTCAGTCATCTGCAGAATGTGACAACAAGTAGTCCATGTCTTTAATCAGGGGAGCACCTTTTAAATAAGTCACTGCCTCTTCAAGGAGAGCCAGAAGACAGGACTGTACTTCACGGATCAGTAACACATCACCTGCTTCAAGAAGGAGGAGGGGGAATAGCTGCAGAATGATAACAATATACCAGATATTTCCATTTATTTTACATACCATAAGTGAGGGAAGGGATCCGTGTGACAGATAAACATATACCACCCCGGTGAAGACATCTGATAACTTGTTCAGTTACAGTGGACTTAAAGGGGTATTCCACTGCTAGGCATCTTTTCCCCTATCCAAAGGATAGGGGATAAAATGTCTGATCGCAGGGGTCCCGCTGCTGGGACCCCCGTGATCTCTGCGCAGCACCCGGCATTTTAAACGAATTCTGGCGGCAGCAGCATTCCGGCAAATTCCGGCGGCAGCGGTCGAGAGGTCACACCACGCCCCCTCCATCCATGTCTATGGGAGGGGGCGTGATGACCGTCACGCCCCATCACATAGACATGAATAGAGTGGGTGAGGTGTGACATCACAAGGGGGGGGGGTGGCGTGACATCACGACCACTGCCGCTGGAACCCGGATCTACATCCAGCTGTCCAGCTGCTGGGACATACAGGGGTCCCAGCAGCTGGACACCCGCAATCAGACATTTTATACCTTGTCCTTTGGATAGGGGATACGATGCCTAGCAGCAGAGTTCCCCTTTAAAAGCTAGCACAGTGTTTCAGTCACCAGACAAGTTAAAGGAGATGTCTAGCGCAGACTTTTTCTATTCTGTCCTGCCCGGGCTGCAAAAAAAAGACAAAACATACTTTCACTTACCTCCATATGTTCCCCCGGAGCTTTTCAACAGCTGATCGGTCGGCTGGGCTGTCTGCTTCCTACTTCCTTTATCCCTGTACGTCACATGGTGCTGCCGCCTATCCCGCCTCGGCCGGTGATAGGCTGAAGCGCCGTGTGACGTACCGGGCTAAAGGAAGTAGAAAGCAGACAGCCTAGCCGACCGATCAGCTGTTGTGGCGCTCCGGGGGAACATATGGAGGTAAGTGAAAGTTTGTTTTGTCTTTCTTTGCAGCTCGGGCAGGACGGAATTGAAAAAGTCTGCGCCGGACATCTCCTTTAAAATTTAGCAATTAGGCCACATCTCAAGTATAATGCAAAAACTTGCCGGGCTACAACAAGAACAGATATCATCCAGGGTAGAACTAAGAAGGGAGAAATAGACCTAAATCTCTGCAATAGACCTAAAGCAAATATCTGCAAACATCTTCTGGACAGTGTCTATTGACAATTTACCACCTGCTCCTGTACTACAAGTGTACCTCAAAAAACTGTATTACAAATATAAAGTTTTCCAAAGTGATATATCAGTGTTGTAATTGCACTAGAAGTAAATTAAAGTACAAGTTGTTTTCCATAAATCCTGGCTTTAGAGGTTTTATTTCCTAGGGCATACAGCAGTTAGTCACCTAATCACTGGAATTGTGCAGGCCTTTGTGGGTCGGCTACACATTTGTAAATAAGAGAATGTGGCCACCAGTCATGTAATTATTGAGTCGTGTAAAAGACCCATTAGAGGAGAGTCGAATTAATCAATTGGTCATGGTTCTGTCTATATAAAAGAAACCTAAGAGCATTTCTACTAGTCTTTTAGTCTACATTTACAGTACTTCTCAATAAATGTCTGTCCTACTATATACGGTAAACAGGGGGCTCACATTTATATAGTGGATATCAGCATCATCCTAAAGAGGATAGGCCGAACAAAATTTGCATCCCAGGTGCAGGCTATAATCATTGGGAATGAACTGGATCATAGGAAATGATGTTTAACGAAGTGTAATGTAATGTATTATATGAGCCTAACGGTTATATAACATAGTTCTCCTTTAAGATCAACAATACAAATTGTGAATACACATATTGTTAATTGCCTGCTTTATAGTTGCTCTATTAGTTTCTCAGGATTTATTACAGTCTAATGATTATTACAGAGGAAAGGCTCTTTTCTGGCTGATAGACTGTGCAGCGTGCAGGTTAGCTGGAGCCGGGTGCTAAGTCTAATTAGTGTCCTGGCACGATGCCCGTCTCCACTCTAGTGTTGTTGTTATTAAGATTCTGACAACATGTGCAAAGTCTTCAGCTTCTGTACAGACTTTACAGCATTACGTCTGAGCATGACTTGTATTCCAATACAACTGTCAATACATATATCAGGTGATATGCTGAATCATGTATCATTTTCTACCACTCTCTGTCATGGTAAAATCAACTTATGGCAATGAAACCTTGTCAGTCATATGTAGGACATGCCAGAAGAATCAGTTGTCAGCATGTTTTTCCATAGTCCTCAGTGATCGGCTTAAACAAGCCTTTTTATGATTGGATGCACCTATGGAACTCTAATACAGAAGAAAGACTTATTGAATCAAGTGGTTGTGGCAGAGAGTTTCCTTAACTCCTTCAGGACGAAGGGCGTACCTGTACGCCCTACACCCGGTCCCGGTGTTTAAAACGGGGTCACACCGTGACCCCGCATCACAACCGGTCGGTCCCGGCTAACGATAGCCGGCACCCTGGGCTAATAGCGCGCAGTACCGATTGTTGTGCCGCGCGCTATTAACCCTTCAGACGCTGAGATCAAAGTTGATCGACGCATCTAAAAATGAAAGTAAACACTTCCCGGCAGCTCAGTCGGGCTGATCGGGACATCGCGATAAAATCGTGATGTCCCGATCAGCTAGGACGCGAGTGGAGACCCCCTTACCTTGCTCCGTCGCGTCCGATCGGCATTTGATTGCTCCAAGCCTGAGCTACAGGCTTGAGCAATCGAGCCCCTATCTCGCTGATCCATGCAAAGCTATGGCTTTGCAGGGATCAGGGTAAGAGATCAGTGTGTGCAGTGTTATAGCCCCCTATAGGAGCTATAACACTGCAAAAAAAAGTGAAAAAAAAAGTTAACAAAGGTCATTTAACCCCTTCCCTAATAAAAGTTTGAATCACCCCCTTTTTCCCATAAAAAAATGTGTAAATAAAAATAAAAATGAACATATGTGGTATCACCACGTGTGGAAATGTCCGAACTATAAAAATATATAATTAATTAAACCGCATGGTCAATGCCGTACGCACAAAAAAAAATTCCAAAGTCCAACATAGCGTATTTTTGGTGATCAAAAAGTCTGAACAATACAAATATGGTACCGTTAAAAACTTCAGAACACGGCGCATTATTAGTCCTCTTACCGGCCCGTACGAGGAAAAATAAAAAAAGTTATAGGGGTTAGAAGATGAGAATTTTTAACGTATACATTTTCCTGCATGTAGTTATGATTTTTTTCCGAAGTACGACAATATCCAACCTATATAAGTAGGGTATCATTTTAACCGTATGGACCTACAGAATAAAGATAAGGTGTCATTTTAACTGAAAAATGCCCTGCATAGAAGCGAAAGTTACAAAATTAAATTTTTTCTTCAATTTTGTCGCACAATTAATTTTTTTTTCCGTTTGGCCATGAATATTTTTGGTAAAATGACAAATGTCACTGCAAGGCAGAATTTGTGGCTCAAAAAATAAGCCATCATATGGAATTTTATGTGCAAAATTGAAAGCGTTATGATTATTAGAAGGTGATAAGGAAAAAATGAAAATGCAAAACGGAAAAACCCTGCGTCCTGAAGGAGTTAAAGCGTAACTGTCACCTCCGTACAGGTACAGAGGTGCAGTTACCATTACATAGAGCAGAATGTGAAGTAAAAGTGGGTGCTTTTACTCACATTCGCCGCGGTCTGTAAAGGAAGTTCTTACTTTATTCTGAAGGATGGGTCGGCCGACTCCTGCAGCGGCACACCCCCTCCTTGCCTGCTGATCCTGCATGATTAACGTGCAGTGCTCCATACTAGGAGCGGAAAAGAGGTGGGGAGGGGGCGTGCCGCTGCAGGTTGAGCAACAGCCCCTTGACAAAGAGATAAGGAAACGGCGTTGGGGTACAGAGCAGCACAAATAATAGGTAAGCATTTATGCACCTTATGATTCTTTATTATGCACTTTACTTTTTCTAGTAGCATTGGCACTTTATTAAAACGAGAGTGGGATGTTTACCAGTGCAAACTTTAGCACTGAGGTTAGGATAGCAATTGCTTAATAGATAGAGGTATAATATACCATATCCCCTTTCTCTTTCCTATTGGATTAAGTGCAATACTAACATTAAGTTGCTCCCAGGAACTTGCAACACTTTACATGTAGGCTCCTCTGTTAGTTGCTTGGCCTATTATCTGAGGCCCCCATAATATCCAGATTTTGAGAAGCTGTATACAATTTTATTATATTATTATTTTTCAATAAAGTTAATGATTTTAATTATTCAAAGCGGTATAGTGTGAACTCTTTTTCTTTCTTTGTGTATCAGGTTGTGGCAATGGGTAAACTCCTAGACACCCTAACCAGCGCAGTAGAACAGGTGAAATCTGGCAGCCACTTCAAGCAAGTGTTAGTATCATTCATATGTCCTGCACCATTAGACTTACTATAACATACTTTGCATTTGCACCATAAAGCATTTGTGCCTCCTTGTGAAGAAAATACAATTTGTTGTTCCTTTTTATGGTCTGTGGTCATTTCTAAAAGAAGAACTTAGTAAGCCTCCCCTCATAGGCATGTACAGTATTTTATGGTTCTGTATGCCATTGTGTTCCATAGCACCAACGCTTTTCTGGTTGGAAAGAATGTTGCAATTTGTATGCAGTCATAATCTGACCACAAGGCTGTAAAACTGAAGTTTATCTAGCAATTTGTACACTACATATGTATTCACATGGTATAAAGCCAATCACACTGAGATCTACACAGCAGATAGCTGTTGGATAAACACTGTAGCGTGTATTTTTCTTGTAATGGAGAGAGGGAAACAAACTGTTGCTAGAGACTACTTACATTGAATTATTCCATGGAAAGACAAAAAAATCAGGACCTACATTTCCCCTACATCTGCTACAGAGCCCCATATACATTAAATTTTCAGATCCTGACAAGACTATGTTCACACAGAGTATTTTGGTTTGTATTTGCATTATGTACCTTTTATGTACCAAAATCCGCCCTGCCATATGTTGTTTTTAATGGCGTCCAACATTTCACACTGTGAATCATAGCGCATATTTCTTTAAGCACACATTTGAAATAACTTTGTCAGAGATGCAGGGCACAAATAAGCTGCATTAAATGGGGCTACTCTGCATCCATGACTGCAGTTAAAAATGCAATCCAAAGTGTTAAAGGGGTATTTCAGGATCTTTTTTTTTATTTAACTATGCTACAGGGCCTGTAAAGTTAGTGTAGTTCACAATATAATGTCTGTACCTGTGTGTCACGGTTTTCTCACAATTCTTTTGTGATTTTCACCCCAATATTTATTTTTAACAGCATATAAAATTATTCAGGTCCCAGGATTTCCCAGGTTGCAGTGCGTCAAGACCTAACATCACTAGTCAAGTGATGAGAGGGAGTCTGTCCTGCTTCAATGGGAGGAGCGGCCGCTGGGTGGGAGAGAGTTAATTTTGCAACAGCTGTAGGTACCCTGATTAGAAAACACTGGTCTATTGCATTGCAGAGATCACAGGTGTGTTTCAATGGATGGAGTGGCTGATGTGTGGGAGGGAAGAAAGTGACCTCATACTTAAAAACTATGGAACTGTGGGATGTGTAGTTTAGAGAACAAAATTCAACAGGAAATACCCAGTTCTGGCAGGTAAGTACTACTAAAATCACCTTATGATGGATAACCCCTTTAACTACGCTACGTAATTTAGGATACCCTCTGCATTTTTGCCACATATTGCATGGTGTATCTCCCCTACAGGAAAAATACGCAGTGTGAACAAACTCTTATAGACCACAAAGTCCCTTTCTAGTAGAAAATAAAACTTGTCACCCAAAGCTGAAAAATTTGCTCTTTAAAGATTTAATTTACTCTTATAATCAGATTCTTTATTGTATAGAACTGTCTGTAGGAAACAGAATGAGCAGCAGATTCTCCTCCATACAGTGACATTTCCAGGAAAAGCGCAGATATGTAATTGACATTTATCAGATAATTATAAAAATCTAAGTGTGAACTGACAGTCATTAGCTGTCGTGTGCTTGTCACTGAGTATCTGTCATTATTCCCATATGTTATCACATTAAATGAGAGATGACTAGCTGCTGTACAGAGATCACGTTCTTAAGATATTTTTAACTTACTGTAAGGGATCCTTCACACAGTAGTCTTTTCTGGAGTTATAAAATACATAAAATAATGCATTTTAAAATACCAGCTTTTTTTCATGTAAAATATACACATCTTTTACTGCTTTTTTAGAGGCATTTTTGTGTATTTTTTTTATTTAAAGTTGTTTTCTCAACATCTTTTCAATGGAGTTTATCAAGTCCTAAAGAGAATTCTAGGGGAGGGGAAATGGCATATAGAGAGCATGTTAAATTTCCAAACAAAATTTCTCAGAAAAAAAATATATGGCACAAAAATGCTGTTAACAGAATGCTTTGTATAAAGTAGATATTTAATTTCAATATAGACTATGAGGGGAATGGAGGAGAAGGAGAAGAGACTTGCAGTGCTTGATCAAATTCCGAATGTTCAGTGAGCCCGGCCAACCAAACTTTTCAAAAGTTCTCTCATCTCTGGAAATAATGGTGGAAGAGGTTAGAGAGGCATTGTTTTCCTTCAATGGGTCAATGGCCTGCTGTTGGAAGTATATAAGGAATTTGTGGAGGTGTGTTTTCAATGTTTATTTGTTATATTTAATGAATCCGGTGAAACTAACACTCTTTGTGGTAATCTGGCAGATGCAAATATTATTTTAATTCCTTAAGAATGCGTTAATTCCCAAATGTATTAATTCCCAAAATGTGTTAAAAATGAAATTTTGTCAGCCAAATGTAGATGCCAGTCTATTCTAGTTTTTAAAGGATCTGCTCAAAATGCTCCCTAAGGTAATAGAAATAGTGGAGGAATACAGTAGGCTGTCAAGATTAAAAATCAATTGGGAGAAATCCTTCCTTCTTCCGGTTACAGGATCAGAAATTGTGGCATTGAGGAAGTAAGAGTGCTGCCAAAGGGGGAGGCACTACAATATTTAGGGATGTTGGTAGGCTTTTACATCGATCAATGCTAAGAACTTAGAAATAGCTCCCGTCCTTAGTAGATCAGGTGGCCAGATTATTAATTTTCCTCAGATTTTATTCCTTGCCAAGGCAGCCCCTATATGGATTATGGATAGTTGTTCAAAGGTTTGGAGGCGGAATGAAGCAAACTAGTTTGGGATAGGAAAAGAGTACACATTGGGGGGAATGGGCACTTTTAAAATTTTAATTTTAGGTTTTGTTGATGATCAAAAGGTGAAGATGGTGATTATTCCTGAGTTTTATAATGATATTTTAGAATGTCTGTGAGTTATTGGAAGCGGGTTGAGAGGGGTACAAGAGGATCCACATATTGACTTTTAATAAATGATATAAATTATTTAAAAAAACAAAGAGATTGTGTGGAATTCATGGAGTAATTCTTCAGTTTGGAGAAGGCAACTACTGTGTATGGTATATGGAATTGGCGATAACCAGAGGTTCTGGTACCTCCAAATCAAGAATGCTTATAGGAATGTGGAAAATTGTGTTTCATGGTTTGCTCACATCCCCTGTTTAATTATACAGTATTAAAGAGTACCTGTCATCAACTAAACTTTCCCTGATCCCCCTCCCCATCTGTCCCTTACTCCTACTATGCCTATCCCTGTGTTAATTGAGGTTTAAAATGCTGTGGAAATACCTTTTTTTATCACTCGTCATTAGCTCAGGAGCACTGTCTTTCTGAGGGGTGGAAGGAGGCGGGTCCCGGCAGGCATGATGTCACATGAAGCCTGGCCGGGACTCTGCTTCTGCCAGTCTTCCTGTATGCTGCTCTCCCTCTGCAGCAGTGTTTCCCAACCAGGGTACCTCCAGCTGTTGGAAAAAGAGAAGCAGTCAGCTACACCTGTTCCAAGCAGCCGGCAATCTCCACCAATGACATGCAGAAGAAGAAAGCAGGAGCCAGCGCTAAGTCTTCAGGTTTATTGGAGGCAAGGAGGAGGACAAACATGAATACACATACCGGAACACCAGACGGGTAGTGACGCGTTTCGGGTCACGTGACCCTTTGTTAAACAGATAACTGGAGGAAAACCACTCATTTATATGGTGGTTCACAGGTGCGGCTTGACTGATCAACAGAGAAAGACTCACGTTAATCCTCAATGAACCGGACACTGTGAAACTCACCTAACAGTGCAAGCATAGGTACTAAAAAGACATGGTAAAAATACATAGAAAAACACATGGAAAAACACTTTTGTCAAACATTAAACCTTTCAAAACATTTTTTAGGAGAAAAAAACTCTGATTTAAACAACAGTCAATTTGCTTGTTTTATAAAGAAATTGTATATTCATAGAGAAAAGCGGGGTGTTAGATAAGCTTTAATCATAATAAAGGATGATAGCTGATCTTAAATTTAGACCATGCGGTTGATAACTGCGTAAGTTATGCATCCAAAACAATTTCACGATTGCGGAGGGTTTTGACCCGATCCCCACCTCGCTTTTGTCTATGTTCCAATTCTATGCCATGGAAAGAAAAATGGGAGGACACATCACCATTATGTTCATCTCGAAAATGTTTGGATGCACCAGAGATATTCACTTGATTGGGGTTTAAAATGTTTCTAACATGTTCTTGTATCCTAAGTTTGAGTGAACGTTTTGTGCTTCCTATGTAGGACAAGTGGCATGTTTTACAAAAAATTCTGTACACCACAAATGAGGTCTGGCAATTTATGTAGGATTTTATTGGCACTGTGTGGTATGAAAGTCCTGGTGTAAACGTACACTTATGGGCATATTTGCAGACCACACACCTCGAACTGCCACATGGATAAAATCCTTTCACTTTAAGCCATGTTTCAGACCGCGGGGACAGATTGGGCAACATGCTGGGTGACAGTAAACTACCTAAGGTGGGTGTTCTTCTAGAGGAAAAATTACAGCCATTTTTAAGGATTTTAGCCAAAGCTGGGTCCTGGTCTAGGATCGGGAGATATTTTTTTTATAATGCGAGTAATTGAATGATATTCATTGCTAAAAGTGGTAACAAAGGAAACCTTGGATGCCCTGTCGGCAATGTTCACACGCTGCGTTTTGGGCACTAACAGCGAATCCCTCTCTTTGTTATCAACTATGGAACGGGCTCGGTTTATGGTCCACCACAGATAACCTCTGGGCCTCAATCTCGAGGTAACCACTTGAGATTCTGACTTAAACAACTGGGAGGAGGAACAATTGTGCTTGGCCCTTGTAAATTCTCCTACCGGAATTGATTTTGTGGTATGTTGGGGATGGCACGATTCAGCTCTTAATAGAGTATTACCGGCACTAGGTTTTCTATATGTAGAAGTGTAATTTTTTTATTTTTCGCAGAAAGAAAAATGCCCAAAAAAGGAACTTCTGTTTTGTGCCAAGAAAAAGTAAAAAAATAATTGTGAAAGTTATTGTTGATGTAGTTCATAAAATTATGGACACGGTCCTCTGTGGACGACCAGATGATAATGATGTCGTCCACAAAGCGACCGTACCACACAATATCTGAAAAAGGGATTATCTTCACAAAAAATTTATTGAAGTTCCCACCAGAAAACAAACAGGTTTGCTGCAGAGGGGGAGGATTTGGCCCCCATTGAAGCTCCTGTTTTTTGTATGAAAAATTCATCTTCAAACATAAAAAAATTATGTGACAGAATGTAATGCAGCGCTTCCAAAGTGAATGCTTTTAATTCAGGACTATAAATGGAAAATAAATCCATTATGTCCAAAATTGCTTGTACAGATAATGTATGTGGCAAAGATGAATACAAAGATTCTATATCCATTGTGAGCCAGGAATAGGAACTAGACCATTCAAAATGGTCCACAATGGATAAAAGATGTTGGCTATCCTTGATGTAACTAGGACATAAAGGAACTAAGGGCTGAAGGATTGAATCCACCCATTCGCACAAATGCTCATTTAAAGAGCCGATGCCCGCCACGATGGGTCTCATAGGCGGTGGGAATTGGCCCTTATGAACCTTTGGCAATGAGTGGAAAATTGGGGTGACAGGGTTAGATACTAAAATGTAGTCATATTGTTTCTGCGAAATGGCCCCCATTTGTAATCCCGTATTCAGAAGTTGAGTCAGATCTAAAGTGAACATCACTGTAGGATAGGACTTCAACCGACTGTATGTACTGGTGTCATCTAAGAGGGCTCTATTCATTTTACAATAAAGTGGCTGATCCATACAAATGACTGCTCCCCCCTTATCAGCTGCCCGAACAACCAATTCTTGATTGTCACGTAATTGACGAATGGCTGTTTTTCCCCCCTGGACAGATTATCAGAACCCCGGGTGTCCAGGCTGTGGGTCAAACCCACCAAATCCTGATGGGAACTTCAATTCATTTTTTGTGAAGATAATCCCTTTTTTCAGATATTGTGTGGTACGGTCTCTTTGTGGACGACATCATTATCATCTGGTCGTCCACAGAGGACCGTGTCAATAATTTTATGGACTACATCAACAATAACTTTCACAATTTGTTTTTTTATTTTTTCGTGGCACAAAACAGAAGTTCCTCTTTTGGACATTTTTCTTTCTACGAAAAATAACAAAATTTACACTTCTACATATAGAAAACCCAGTGCCGGTAATACTCTATTAAGAGCTGAATCGTGCCATCCCCAACATACCACAAAATCAATTCCGGTAGGAGAATTTACAAGGGCCAAGTGCAATTGTTCCTCCTCCCAGTTGTTTAAGTCAGAATCTCAAGTGGTTACCTCGAGATTGAGGGCCAGAGGTTATCCGTGGTGGACCATAAACCGAGCTCGTTCCATAGTTGATAACAAAGAGAGGGATTCGCGTTAGTGCCCAAAACGCAGCGTGTGAACATTGCCGACAGGGCATCCAAGGTTTCCTTTGTTACCACTTTTAGCAATGAATATCATTCAATTACTCGCATTATAAAAAAATATCTCCCGATTCTAGACCAGGACCCAGCTTTGGCTAAAATCCTTAAAAATGGCTGTCATTTTTTTCTCTAGAAGAGCACCCACCTTAGGTAGTTTACTGTCACCCAGCATGTTGCCCAATCGGTCTGAAACCTGGCTTAAAGTGAAAGGATTTTATCCATGTGGCAGTTCGAGGTGTGTGGTCTGCAAATATGCCCATAAGTGTACATTTACACCAGGACTTTCTGACCACACACTGCCAATAAAATCCTTCATAAATTGCCAGACCTCATTCGTGGTGTACAGAATTTTTTGTAAAACTTGCCACTTGTCCTACATAGGAAGCACAAAATGAATTGGTACATAGACAAAAGCGAGGTGGGGATTGGGTCAAAACCCTCCGCAATCGTGAAACTTTTTTGGATGTATAACTTACGCAGTTATCAACCGCATGGTCTAAATTTAAGATCAGATATCATCCTATATTATGATTAAAGCTTATCCCACACCCTGCTTTTCTCTATGAATATACACTTTCTTTATAAAACAAACAAATGACCTGTTGTTTAAATCAGAGTTTTTTTCTCCTAAAAAACGTTTTGAAAGGTTTAATGTTTGACAAAAGTGTTTTTCCATGTATTTTTACCATGTGTTTTTAGTACCTATGCTTGTACTGTTAGGTGAGTTTCACAGTGTCCGGTTCATTGAGGGTTAACATGAGTCTTTCTCTGTTGATCAGTCAAGCCGCACCTGTGAACCACCATATAAATGAGTGGTTTTCCTCCACTCAGTTATCTGTTTGACAAAGGGTCACGTGACCCGAAACCCGTCACTACCTGTCCGGTGTTCCGGTATGTGAATTCATCTTTGTCCTCCTGCTTACCTCCAATAAACCTGAAGACTTAACGCTGGCTCCTGCTTTCTTCTTCTGCATACCTCCAGCTGTTGCAAAACTACAACTCCCAGCATGCCCAGACAGCCAACAGCTGTCCGAGCATGCTAGGAGTTGTAGTTTTGCAACAGCTGGAGGCACCCTGGTTGGGAAACACTGCTCTGCAAGTACAGGGGAGGGACGGCAGCCTCTGTCTCTCTCTCTCCTGTGTCTCTCTGCACTAAAAAGTCAATGCTGAGAACCAGGGGCGGTGGGAGCAATTACAGAGGCAGTAATTAAGATGAATGTCAGGGGGGGGGCACAGAGCAGGGAGTGCAGTGAGATAATACAATGTATAAGATAACGTGTGGTGAGGGGCAGGGAGAACACAGAGAAGGGGGAGGGGGAGGTGACTGGCCTCTGTTATATGAGAGGCATGTGCAGGCTTGTAGCTCACAGTGCTGATACAGGCTGAACTTCCTGTGGAAGGACCAGAGCCCTTTCAGCATTAGTCCTAAAAGCTGTACACTTAATATGAAAAGCATAGGAAGCTGCCTGCAGACCAGGCATAGAAGAGAGACCCCTAGTGGCCAAAAGTATAAAATGAAAAAACTGGTATAAATATTAATATTTTTTAATGAAGATATATTACAATATGTCTTCATTAATGATTATGAACAACATATTAAACGTTTTTGTTGATGACAGGTACTCTTTAAGAATTATGAGGAAAAAAGCACTGGGTGTGATTAACAAGGGTATAGTAAAGTTGACACCAGTTGGGTTTTAGGGGAAAATTAGAGCCAAATAGAGTCACCAGACAGGGAAATAGGGTTGTCAGCATGCAATTGGATGTTGTAAAATGCAGTAAATATAATAAAATGCATGCATATAATAAAATGCATCAGTTTATGTAATTGAGAATTATAAATTGACTATATTATTCTACTGTAAATTTATGGAGCTTTAAATGTTGGAAGAACTCTATTTGTCCCACCTTTCAGGCTCTCTCCTCCGGGAGAGAATTCCACAGTCTCACTGCTCTTACAGTAAAGAACCCCCGTCTGTGCTGGTGTAGAAACCTTCATTCCTCTAAGCGTAGAGGACCCCCTTGTTATAGATACAGTCCTGGGTATAAATAGATCATGGGAGAGATCTCTGTACTGTCCCCTGATATATTTATACATAGTTACCAGGTCTCCCCTAAGCCTTCTTTTTTCTAAACTAAATAACCCTAATTCTGATAATCTTCCTGGGTACTATAGTCCTCCCATTCCCCATATTACTCTGGTTGCCTGTCTTTGAACCCTCTCCAGCTCCACTATATCTTTCTTGTACACTGGTGCCCAGTACTATACACAGTATTCTATGTGCGGTCTGACTAGTGATTTGTACAGCGGTAGAATTATTTCCTTGTCGTGGGCATATATGCCCCTATTGATGCAGCCCATGATTTTATTTGCCTTGGCAGCAGCTGCCTGGCACTGGTCACTACAGCTAAGTTTACTATTAACTAAGACCCCTAAGTACTTTTCCACATCAGTCGTCCCAATTGTGCACCGATTTAATATATATCCCCGTCTCAGATTTTCCCTCCCCATGTGCATTACCTTACATTTATCAGTGTTGAACCTCATTTGCCACTTCTCAGCCCAAACCCCCAACCTATCCAGATCCAGTTGTAACAGTGCACTGTCCTCTATTGTGTTTACCGCTTTACGTTTTTACTGGAATAAATGCAATGTACAAGTTTTATAATGGCCAGAAATAGTGCTCCTTCATGTGCACACACACGACAGCGTATCCTGACAAGGTACCTGAGGGTTCAGGTACACTTAAATACACCAGCAACTGTAAAAATGTGTTATATTTCAGTCCATGAAAACAACAATTCTAAAGAGAAGCTCAATACTGACGATATACTTGATGGCCAACAACTTTTCTTTGAATGAGAGCGATTTTCTATTTTGCTTTCTCTGCTTAGGCTATATTCACACTACAATTTAGCAATATGGTCTCCGGATCCAGCGGGGAAATTTAAAAAGCACCCGCGGCCATATCCCTGCTGTACCTGCACCACATCCCATTCATTTGAATAAGCTGAACTGAGTCAGATAGTGAACCGTATCAGTTTTTCTTGCCAGACTGAAAACCGTGGTATGCCACAGTTTTTAGTCTTGCAATAAAACTGATACAGTTCAAAAATGAGCCGATTGGAGTGACTTTTTGACTCAGTTTGACTCATTCAAATGAATGGGATGCTGCAACTGTATTGCTAAATCATGGTGTGAATGCACCCTTAGTCAGTTAATTATGGGCTTTTGGACTCTATTCCTTCTCACTACATGTAACCATTTGCTTTAATTGTTTTCAATGTCTCTTCTGGGATCCCCATGAACATCAACAGGATTTTTGCCTGATTTTTTTTTTACTGCAATCAGAAAGGAATGGAGTAAATGGAAAATGGTGTGTTTATGAGGGGCACTTCTTTTTCTTCTTGCTTAAAGGCAGAGGTTACATGAGGACTGTCCTAGTCAGAGATTATGGCTTTGTACAAGAGAGACTGTGAGTTGCCCACAGTTGGCTAAAGAGTAGGAGCAGTTGTGTAGCTTGGCAAAAGCCGAGTTTAGAAATGGAAGTCTACACTTGGAAACGTTCAAGTCTTGGGCCTTTCATTTTCTTTTCTGGACTTGTTGTCAAGTTTCTGGATTTCTTGTCAAGTAAACAAGTTGTCAAATGAATAGACCATTAGGCCTATCTTCACTTCCATACAGAGAGCCCATAGATCCCCCCCCCCTGTTCCTGAGATATAGGGCTTTGTAGTCCCCTCTGACTATCAAGGCAATCTGTCAGTGGGCAGGAATCTTGGTTGTGTGTGTTCCATGTGGTGGCTGTAGAGGGGTATGCATATTTAATGAGACAGGTGTGAGACAGTAGGATCTCCTAAGAGCAACGCCATGCTTCTTTATTAAATAAAACAAGTAAAGAAAACATAAAAAAGTTTTGAAGTTCACTAAACTGCATGGAAATAGGATCTCTAGTCAGATGAAACTAATACTCAACTATTTTCCATCATATGAAATACTATATGTGGTGCAGGAACGAGCACAGACATTTTGGAGGGCAGAGGCTTATAAAAAAAAAAAAGGGCACTTAACTGTGTGTAGCATGCCTGTACTGTGACATCACTGTGTATATTATTCCTGTATTGTGACATCACTGATTGCGTTTTTTGCCAATATTTCAATATTTTACTGTGATTTTTGGCAAATTGCTGCAAAATGCAAAAATATGGCATCAAAGGGCAAGTGTAGAAAAAGGGGAAGTGGCTTAAAACGGTACGGTAATTTACAAATCTGTTTAACTTTCTGGCACCTGTTGATTAAAAAAAATATATATATATATATTCTACCTTAACCCCTTAAGGACTCAGCCCATTTTGGCCTTAAGGACTCAGACAATTTAATTTTTACGTTTTCATTTTTTCCTCCTCGCCTTCTAAAAATCATAACTCTTTTATATTTTCATCCACAGACTAGTATGAGGGCTTGTTTTTTTGCGCGACCAGTTGTCCTTTGTAACGACATCACTCATTATATCATAAAATGTATGGCGCTACCAAAAAACACTATTTTTGTGGGGAAATTAAAACGAAAAACGCAATTTTGCTAATTTTGGAAGGTTTTGTTTTCACGCCGTACAATTTATGGTAAAAATGACATGTGTTCTTTATTCTGAGGGTCAATAGGATTAAAATGATACCCATTATTATATACTTTTATATTATTGTTGCGCTTAAAAAAAATCACAAAATTTTTAACTAAATTAGTACGTTTATAATCCCTTTATTTTGATGACCTCTAACTTTTTTATTTTTCCGTATAAGTGGCGGTATGGGGGCTCATTTTTTGCGCCATGATCTGTACTTTTTTTTGATACCACATTTGCATATAAAAAACTTTTAATACATTTTTTATAATTTTTTTTTTAATAAAATGTATTAAAAAAGTAGGAATTTTGGACTTTTTTTTTTTTTTCGTTCACGCTGTTCACCGTACGGGATCATTAACATTTTATTTTAATAGTTCGGACATTTACACACGCGGCGATACCAAATATGTCTATAAAAAATGTTTTTTACGCTTTTTGGGGGTAAAATAGGAAAAAACGGACGTTTTACTTTTTAATTGGGGGAGGGGATTTTTCCCTCTTTTTTTTTTTTTTTACTTTAACTTTTACATTTTTTTACATTTTTTTTTACACTTGAATAGTCCCCATAGGGGACTATTCATAGCAATACCATGATTGCCAATACTGATCTGTTCTATGTATAGGACATAGAACAGATCAGTATTATCGGTCATCTCCTGCTCTGGTCTGCTCGATCACAGACCAGAGCAGGAGACGCCGGGAGCCAGACGGAGGAAGGAGAGGGGACCTCCGTCCGGCGTTCTGAATGATCGGATCCCCGCAGCAGCGCTGCGGGCGATCCGATCGTTCATTTAAATCGCGAACTGCCGCAGATGCCGGGATCTGTATTGATCCCGGCACCTGAGAGGTTAATGGCGGACGCGGGAGTAGGCCATTGCCGGCGGGTCCCTGGCTGCGATCAGCAGCCGGGATCAGCAGCGCATGACACGGGCATCGCTCCGATGCCCGCGGTTATGCTCAGGACGTAAATGTACGTCCTGGTGCGTTAAGTACCACCTCACCAGGACGTACATTTACGTCCTGCTTCCTTAAGGGGTTAATGACCAGGCTCTTTTTTTTTTTTTTATTTGACATGTGTTTCTTTAAATGGTAATAACTTTAGAACACTTTTTCTGAGCAGAGTTATTCTGAGATTGTTTTTTTTTCATGACATATCGTGGAGGAATTCTGAGATTTTTTTCGTGACATATGGTGCTTTGCTGACACATGCAGCATTTTTTCTGAAAAACTTCAAAATATTGTGAAAACATTTTATATACCTTTCTATGTTCTTTTTCCTTTTCTGAGCAAAATTATTTTTCTGCCATTCCTTTTCCAGCAGCCATAATTTTTAAATTGATCATCCTAGGCCGTTGAGTGAGGGCTTATTTTTTGCGGGATGAACTGTGTTTTTTATTGGTATCATTTTTGCGATACGTGCTACCTTTGGATTTTTTTTTTTTTTGCTATTTGTACCAAAATTGGCGAATTTTGCACTTTTTTGTTGTTTTCTTTTTTACGGTGTTCACCGTGCAGGATAATTTACATTATAGTTTTATACACATATAGACAAGGAAAATGGAGTCACTTACAAGAAATTATTCCAACATATATAAACTATATTAGTAATATCAAATATAAAAATGGAGGGATTCCACCCAGTAGGAGGAAGGAATACAGGGTGTTACTCTAATGCCATAAACATGCCTACATGCCCACAATCTGCATATGCATTATAAAGTGCCATACATGTTATCAATAAATTCACAGAATAGTCTCTCACAACATCAAAAGGATAAAATTAATGTATAGGATTATACCAAACACATTACCAGGAGTAGCAAGGTGGACTCCAGAGCAACACCACCCCAACGCTTGCGTTTCAGCAAATGCCTTTGTAGTTTTATTATAGTTATTATGGGTTTATAGTACACGTCATTACGGACGTGGCAATACCTATTATGTATATGATTTGTGTTTTTGATCTTTTTTGGTGATAATACAGGGCTTTTATTGGGAAACGGGCATTTTTTTAATTTTTTTTACACTTCATACTTTTATTGAACAACTTTTTATAATTTTTTTTACACTTTTAACAGGCAATATATTTGTACTGCAGCACAGTATAACCCAATCAGCTGCACACAGTACAGCCTGTGTGATCCAGCCACTTTGGCTTGCTTTTCACTGAAGACATCAGCATAGTCCTGAAGAAAGGAAGGCAAACCGGGCATAGGACGAGATGATAGTTCCAATTTTGAGACTCGTACGTGGATACAGTGGTTGTTGCAATGCGGACCCCAGTGAAGAACTTCTCCAGTTTTCCAATCCAGCTGCGGAGCATGGAGTTGTAACCATGGTAGGCCAAGCAAGAGAGGAGAAGTACAATGTGGGAGAACATAGAAGGACAAGTTCTCCCTATGCGAGACTCTGACCTGCATAGACAACGGTTCTGTGCGATATAGCACAGTACAGTCCAGTCTTTCACCATTGACTGTACAGATGTACAGAGGCTTTAACAGGCAGGATACCGGCAGACAATGCCTGTGTACTAGGGAAGCATCAATAAAATTTCCTGGGGAGCCAGAGTCCAAAAAGGCAAAAATGGAGATGATCTTTTTGGAGGGCAGGAAAAGCTGGACCGTCATATTTTAGCGTGGAGAGGTGGTATTAACACATAGGGAAGCCTCTCCCACAAACTCTAGGTGCAAACGTTTCCCTGTGACTGAGGACGTAGAGGACAATCTTATAGGAACTGATCCGCACTGGTGCAGTATAGGCACAGATTCTCCGCTCGTCGGTGAGTTCTTTCCTGCGGGGTGAGTGGAGACCGCTCCACCTGCATATCCTCCACTGCGGGAGGCAATGTAGAAGGTTGCAGTGGCTGCTGTAAGACAGGTGCCAGACGAGGAAAACGCCTTTCTTGGTGTTCCTCACGTCGCTCGGAGAAACGGATATCAATCTGGGATGACAACTGTATAAGCTCATTCAGATTAGATGGCAATTTCCAGGCAGCGAGGACATCCTTAACTCTGATGCCAGGGTACGAAACCGAATGGCATACTCACTCACAGAGGAGTTGCCCTGAGTAAGTCACGCCTGGAGTTTGGTTGTTAGAGCATCACTGTGATCAGAGTTGTCCAGGCCAAAGCCCTTCCAGTTAGAAGACGAGGATGAAGGCCACCTTTGCTCGTTCCGTAGGGAACTGATCCACCATGAGTTCAATGTGCATGGAGCACTGAGTAACGAAACCATGACAGGACTTCGGATCCCTCTCATATTCCTTGGGAAGAGACAGACAGAGTCTTGATCTGGAGACGACTGCAAGAGCGGGAGGTGCCACCGGAGCAGGAGGAGGTTGTGGTTATTGCTGAGAAGTTAGCAACTGCTGCATCATGGTGGATAACTGGCTCAACTGCTGTGCCTGCTGTGCAAACTGCTGTGACTGGAGCGCCACAATGGAAGCAAGATCCGGACTATCAGGCTCGACCACACAGGTAGCTGGTCAAGGCGAGGTACCGAAGGACAAGGCAGTAGCATAGTCAAACGTAGCAGAAGGTCAAGGCAGGCGGCAAAGGTGTGGAGTCTAATAATGTAGCGGAAGGTCTGGAAACACGGGTAAGGCTAACAGGCTATAATGGTCCCTTAATCTCAGGCTAGGGGCACTGAAGATCCGGCAGGGAAGTGTGGGAGGTGCAGGGACTTTATAATGTAGTGTAAGGTGCAAACAGTAATTATGGGCGTACTGGCCCTTTAAATTTCAGAGCTTCGCCGCGTGCGCGCCCTATGAGACGGGGACACGCGCGCCGGAGCTGAGACACAGAAGAGGAGGCGGCAGCAGAACATGGTGAGTGACGGTCCGGGATTCGCATGCAGGCGCGTCCCGCGATGCGAATCCTGGCCCCGCCGGCAGAAGGGGACACAGGGACTCTGCACTCATGGCCGGTGCTTGCGGCCAGAGAGCAGAGTGTAACACTATGGGGTTAATACTGCTGGGACCAGCGCGATCATGGCCCTGGCTGCGGCGGGACTCCGGCTGTGATTGACAGCCGGGTCCCGCCGCCGATCTCCAGCGCTATCCGCGGCAGTGCCCGAGATCGCTAGGACTTATGCATACTTCCCAGCGCGCGAACGTGTTGGGTGCTGGGACGTATACATACGTCCTATAGCTGGAAGGGGTTAAGCCCCCTTTTATGTCTATGTGTGCATGTCCCTGATGTGGTGCAAATGCAACATTTTCCTTTACCCTGGAAACCATTCTCGCACTGAATGATGGTGGTGACAGTATGTCTTGAAATGGCCTAGTCAAAACCAAGACCTTAATCCAATTGAGAATCTGTACGAAGCTCTATATACAAATACAACAGAGCTCCTCATAGCGTAGTATGTAGTAGAATTGAGAATCTGTAACATTAAACAGATACCAATGCAATCCATCTAACTTGTGATGGAGCATGTTTACCTGGAAGAATGGTCAAAGATCCCAGTGTCTAGATGTGCCGTGCTGATGCAGACATACCTCAAGACACTTGCATCTAACTGTAACTACAGAAAAGATGGTTCCACAAAGTATTTTCTTTTATGGGGTGAATACTTATGCTCTGATTTTTTTTTTTTTTTTTGTCTTATTTTTGTTTGTATCACAATAAAAATACTTTTCACCCTCCAAGGAAGGCATGTTGTGTAAATCATATGGCACAAAATTCCCCCAAAACTATCCTAATGACTTAAAATTCCAGGTTATAATGCAACAGAACAGGGAAAACACCAAGGTAGGTGAACATGTTCATAAACCACCGCAAGAGCATCAGTATTTAATATCTTTGTGCACAAAAATCCAGTTCGGGTGAAGGTATTTAAATATGTGAATGGTCATTTTGACTTTTAGAAATGAAGAACACATGCACAACGGAGAGCCCCTATTGAATTTAAAGCTACAGAGGAAACTATGGAGACGTAGGAAACAAGAAGTGACAATGTTGGGTTTTGTATAGTGGGAGACAAACCAGGAAGACAAACAGACACGGAACTGTCCAAGAAAAAAACAAACAATGAAGACCACACATTTCTCTAACTAGAGGGGATCTGACATGTGTAAACAAGACCCGGGTCATCATGATGCATGGAAATCTCTAGCATGGTATACTGGTATTCAACTAACAACATAAAAGTTAGATGGTAGTATATCAACACTTCAAAGTTGCAACCTGAAGCTTTTGGGCCCCACTGCATAATCTGCAATAACATCTACCATGTGCTATTTACAATAATGGTGTGTTCCTGTATGGCAGAGGGGCCTTAAGGTTCTCTTAGGCACCAAGGCTACTACCTCTGAACTGTTATTGTTATACAACTGACCCGTTGAGGATACTTCAAGACTAAGGTAGAGAAGCACTCATCCACATGGTACCAAACATGCTCATACCCATGACTTTACTCTCCATTACATGTCAGGAATAAAGGAGCCAATTGCAAACAGTTATTTTGTTATTTAAAGATGAAACGGCAGTGAATAAGAGTTGTTCAGAGCATAATTTTCCTGACTTTCTACAAGTATAATCTGGTTTCTGTAGGCAATATGGTGGTTTTTCTTTGCACTAAATCAACCTTGTGAATCTCAGAGAACCCCGCTCCGAAACCCTCAGCAGACTTTAGGGTACGTTCACACGTACGCAGATTTGATGCGCAGGATTTTCTGCTTCTAATCGGCAGTTACAAATCCCGTGCATCAAATCTGCGCAGGATATTGTATGTGTGAACGTATCCATAGGGCACACATATATCCTATATTGCAAATTGACAAACCCCTCTCCAAAGTTATGTTCCTTTTAAATGGGGTTTCATTGATATAAATTGAAGAATAAACACTTTTTCTCTTAATCCCTCGCAGTTTCCAAGATCTCTGCTTGTAGTCATTTAGAGGAAGATTTATCAAAACCTGTGTAGAGGTAAAGATGCCCAGTTGCCCATAGCAACTAATCAGATTGCTTCTTTTAGTTTTGAGAGGCCCTTTAAAAAAAACGAAAGAAGCGATCTGATTGGTTGCTATGGGCAACTTTTCCTCTACACAGGTCTTGATAAATCTCCCCATTAGTCTTTACTGCTTACCTTTTGATCATATGATGGATAAACAGTTACATGGCTTTATAGAATTATAATACTGGTATTTGGGTTGTATAAAGCAGAACAAATGTGAGTTTATTACACGGTTAGGAAGTAGACAGAGATCCAGATAATCATGAACAATTGATATCGGAATTTTTTAGGAACCAGTTCAGTTTTGAAGTGAATTTGAAATACCCAATATTGGACCCCATTATGAAAACTGCACCCCTCAAAGTATTCAAAATGACATTCAGAAAGTTAGTTAACACTTTATGTGTTTCACAGTAATAGCAGCAAAGTGGAGGAGAAAATTCTAAATCTTCATTTTTTACACTAACATGTTCCTGTAGACCAATTTTTTTCTTCATTTTTACAAGGGGTAAAAGGAGAAAAAGCCACCAAAATGTGTAACCCCTTTTCTCTCGAGTAAGGAAATATTTCATATGTGGATGTAAAGTGCTCTGTGGGCGCACTAGAGGTCTCATAAGAGAAGAAGCGACATTGGGCTTTTGGAGAGCAACATTTTGCTGAAATGGTTTTTTTTTTGGGGGGGGGGGCATGTCGCATTTAGGAAGTCCTAAAAAATAAATAAATATTAAAACACATGACACACTATTTGGGAAATTACACCCTCAAGGAAAGTAACAAGGGGTACAATGAGCCTTTAAACTCCACAGGGGTTTGACAAATTTTTGCTATAGTTGGACGTGAAAATGAAAAATTAGATTTTTTCACTAAAATGCTGGTGTTACCCCAAATTTTTTATTTTTACAAGGGGTAATAGGAGGAAAAAGCCCCCCAAAATTTTTAGCCCCATTTCTTCTAAGTATGGAAATACCCCATATGTGGATGTAAAGTGCTCTGCGGGCGCACCACAGGGCTCAGAAGAAAAGGAGCAACATTGGACTTTTGGAGAGAGAATTTGGTAGGAATGGAAGTCGGGGGCCATGTGCGTTCACAAAGCCCCCATGCCACCAGAACAGTGGACTCCCCCACATGTGACCTTATTTCGGAAACTACACCCCTCATGGAATGTAATAAGGGGTGCAGTGAACATTTGCACCCCACTGGCGTTTGACAGATCTTTAGAACAGTGGGCTGGCGTATAAATGCTCACTGCACCCCTTGTTTCATTCCATGAGGGGTTTAGTTTCCAAAATGGGGTCACATGTGGGGGAGGGGTCCACTGTTCTGTCACCATTGGGGCTTTGTAAACTCATATGGCCTTCAATTACAGCCAAATTCTCTCTCCAAAAGCCCAATGGTGCTCATTCTCTTCTGAGCCCTGTAGTGCGCCCACAGAGCACTTAACATCCACATATGAGGTATTTCCATACTCAGAAGAAATGGGGGCTTTTTTTCCTATTACTCCTTGTGATAATGAAAAATTTGGGGTAACAACAGCATTTTAGTGAAACAATTTTTTTCATTTTCACGTCCAAAATTTGTCAAACACCTGTAGGGTGTTAAGGCTTACTATACACCTTATTACATTCCGTGCATTTGCATTTACATGCAGGTGTAACTGTGTAAGGGTGTGTATTTGTAGTGTTTTACTCTTTATTTTGTGTAGTGTAGTGTTTTTAGGGTACATTCACATGGGTGGGGGTTTACAGCAAGTTTCCCGCTGGGAGTTAGAGCTGTGGTGGAAAATTTGCTGCATCTCAAACTTGCAGTGGAAAACTCACTGTAAACCCCTGCCTGTGTGAATGTACTCTGTACATTCACATGGGAGGGGGGGGGGGGGCAACCTCCAGCTGTTGCAAAACTACAACTCCCAGACTGACACACCATACATGCTGGGAGTTGTAGTTATGCAACAGCTGGAGGCACACTGGTTGCAAAACACTAGTTAAACTCTCAGTGTTTCGCAACCGTGTGCCTTCAGCTGTTGCAAAACTACTACTCTCAGCATGCACTGAAAGCCAAAGGTCATGCTGGGAGTTGCAGTTAGGCAACAGTTGGAGGCACACTACTACAACTCCCAGCATGCCCTTTGGCTGTCTGTACATGCTGGGAGTTGTAGTTATGCAACAGCTGGAAGCACACTTTTTCATAGAAAAAAATGTGCCTCCAGCTGGGAGTTGTTGCTAAGCAACAGCAGGAGGCACACAGGCCTCACCTCCTGCTGTATCCTGCCGCCTCTGCTGCCGTTGCTGCCGCTCTTGCCATCTCCACTGCCACCTGAAGGGACCCTCGCCGTGCTCCAGGCTGGTAAGGGAACTCCGCCTGCCCCGGTCACCGGCCATCAGGATAGTGATTGGTCGGTCGTTCCGACTGACCGATCCCGTGATCGTGAGGTGGCACCTGTGCCCGCTCTCTCCTGCTGGGCAAGGGTGATTTGTGCTCAGACAGCACCAATTATCCTTTTTTTCCAGGTTACTGGAGACCCAATTTACCCGGAATCGCCGCAAACCGCCAGTCTGAATTGACCAGTGATTTGCAGCAATCGCCGACATGGGGGGGTCCGTACTCAGGACTCCCCAAAGCATTGGCCCGGGATGCCTGCTGAACGATTTCAGCAGGCATCCCATTCCATTCACTGCCTGGTTATCGGCAGTGAACAGAAATGTTCAAGGCGTACAGGTACGCCCTGGGTCCTTAAGATATAATCTTAATTTCCAACTAAAATATCACAATTCTATTAAATAAAATAACAATGAAACCAGTACTAAACAAAATCACTTTAGAAGATGTTTTGCAAACATTTATAGCACCTTTGTATAAACTGTATATATGGCCATAGATTAGTGAGAATTGGTTCGCAAACAGATGCATCTGGATTTCTCCATTTTGCTACTTTGTCAATCCCTTCCTTCATTTATTTATTTATGTGTTATCTGCCAAACGGCATCATGGAGAGTTTCACATAACTCCAGTCCCAGGTTCATATTCTCAGTATTTATAGATAAACACTACACCTCTCACTACTTCATTGCCTTCAGCATGAAACCTCTTATCAAATGTCTGTAGTATTAAATGCAGAGATTAGCTATTTCACTTTTTCCCCATTACTCATACATAGGAGAAAGGATTTCTTGAGCCTTATCTGTGTGCCAGGGAACGTCTGTCTAGCTCACTATCTGGGCCTTACTTAGAAAACAATAAGGAACTGCGGGCTGACAGCAAGACAAGTGCCTAGGCCTCCCTCCCCTGAGACTGGAAGCAGAGACGGCGGCAGGGAATGGAAGAGAAGAAATCACAAGCCTGTTGGGAAAATAATAGGCCATGCTAAGTCACAGCATACAGGAAGGGTGTGAACAGGATCTCGGTACAGCTGCTCAGCTAACAGCGTCTGTTCCCACACTGTTTGATGTGTGGGCATATGGCATTCTGTGCCCTGAGATAAACATGCTGTCACACTGGGTTTGTTAATATTATACATACCTTTGCTGTGCCCACATTGTGCACATTAGTTTAGCATGTTGGCGATGATCATACCCTGAAAATATCTCCTAGTGAATTAAAGGGGTATTCCCAGAATTGACAATTATATGTGAACCTCTAACCCACCTGTTGAGGCAACATCCTACTGCTGCATCCAGGTGGAGAATGAATGAAGAGGGGGCATGTGAATTGCTGTATCCATTCATTTCTACAGAAGTTACAGAAACAGATGCTAAGCCACCTCTCCATTCATTCTCTGGCTGGATATGAAGACTGGCCCTGCGTTACCAGCTGTTTAAGAGAAGCCTTGATCTGCACATTGGCTTGTATGAAGTTAGGATTCTGCATCTATCAGACACCTATGGCATAGCCAATGAATATATTATAATATTTTAACTGTGCAATAGGAGATGGAGCTTTCCGCTCCGTCTTCATAGCACCTGTCTTTAGCATGAGACCCAGCAGCATGTGATTCTGCAGTGCTGGGTAGTGCTGAAGATGGGTGCTATGGAGAATGTGCCAAAAGCTCCATCTCCTAGTGCACAGTTAGAAGCAGCGTGAAGTGGGGAGAACAGGGGTGAACATAAAAAATTATTATTGTGCACAGTGTTGCATTACAGTGATTTATCATAAAGTGCCCACAACATTAGAGTTACACTTTAATCTCTAATTCAGGGACATTATAGGCTCTGTAAATGGTTACCTAGAAATGATTCTTACATATTTACAACAATCCCGAAATCTGCCTTATGGGACAATCTCATGAAAAATCAACTCTTGACAAGTAGAATTTACCTATTTAATATTTTTGATAATTTTCACTGTAACAAAGTAAACTGCAGTTTCTGGGTGGACTAGAGATGTTGTGTATGTGATTAGGCATGAACGAATTGAATCTGACAAATCAGAATTCGTTCCGAATTTCAGGAAAAATTTGGTTCGTAATGAATTTGAATATCGCTGTGATTTGATTAAACTAATCACTTCATTAAACTCCATTTAGTGCGGTCCAGGCTCCAGGGCATCTAAAATGGCGGATCCCCATGTGAAGACATGGGGCAAGGAACTCTGGGAAGGCGGGTAGGCGGGATGACCCTAAATCACATGCAGCATGCAGCCTATCCTCAGCCAGCCACCCCTGGGATGTCACAGTCCTATATAATCAGCAGCCATATTGTGGACAGCCATTCCAGCATTTTATTTCAGAGAGAGCGTTTCATTGCAGGGAGAGATAGAGCAGAAAAACAGCTTGACAGCAGCAATTCAGCACAACCCCAAATCACTACAGAAAAGAACTGACAGGGAAGGGAGAGAGAGAAAGAACACTCTTGGTGTACTACACAGCGACTTTGTACTGCTGAAGTGGGATGTACAGCAACTCTAAAGCTAATAGGGGCCAGCTAGGCTGAGCACTCAAAGCGATTGCCACCTGCTATAAGTGCATAATAATTCTGTACTGGGCTGTACTACATAGCGATTCCATATTGCTGCAGTTGGGTGTACAGTAACTCTAAAGCTAACAGGGGCCAGTAAGGGTGAGCACGAAAAGCCATTGTCACCTGCTATAAGTGCATAATAATACTATAGTGGGCTCTATTACACAGCGATTCCATATTGCTACAGTGGGGTGTACAGCAATTCTAAAACTTATAGGGGCCAGTTAGGCAGAGCACTAAAAGTCATTGACACCTACTATTAGTGCCTAGTAATACTTTACTGTGCTCTACTACACAGCAATTTTGTAGTGCTGCAGTTAGGTGTACAACAACTCTAAAGTTAACAGGGATCAATTAGGGTGAGCACGAAAAGCCATAGTCACCTGATTACAGTGCCTAATACAGGTTGCGTAGCAGAGTGTATTGTAACCTGTGCGTACATAGGTGGTGTACATTTTTTTTCCCTGTCAAACTAATTTTGGCCTACATACTGTGAAAGCCCAGCCAAAGATACACACTTGTTTTTATAGAATAATACAGTTTTAAGCAGAGCATATTGTCCACCTTTCCTAGGTGTAAACTGTACGTACACTTACGTGGTGTAATTTTTTTTCCCTGTAAAACTTATTTGGATTTAGTAACTGTGAAAGGCCAGCCAAAGCTACACACTTGTTTTTGTAGCCTTATACAGTTTGTATTGGAGCGCATAGTCCTCTCATACATTTAAACTGTACGTACACCTATGTGGTGTCCTTAATATATTTTCCTGTTAAACTAATTTGGGCCTAGTTACTGTGAAAGGCCAGCCAAAGTTACTCACTTGTTTCTGTAGTCTAATACAGTTGTAAGGGTAGTGGAGTGTATAGGCCTCCTCTCATAAGAGTCACATATAGGCACTCAGCTATTGTATAAGTATGTCAGGCAGAGAAGTGCCAGGACGTGCACAGAGGAGTGGCAGAGGCCTAGATTCATCAGGCAGTGGTCGCAGCAGACTAGGGGTGAGTGGCAGCAGGAGTCGCAACGAGAGGCCTGACCTCCCAGTATCAGCTAGTGGTCGTGTCTCGACAAGCAACCCATCTGCCGTCATTGATTGGTTAACATGTCCATCCACTTTATCACAAGTGACATCTGACACCCCCACAGTCGGTGGGTTACTCAGACACAACCCTCACTTGGCATGGCCCGTGAGCAATCCCTGTCATCCCATTGTCTCTGTTCTATGCTGTTCCCTCCCCCACAGAAGTATCGTATGCTGTGGGTTCAGCATCACTATTTAGTGAGTATGATCTACTAGAGGACAGTCAGCAGCTACTGCCCAGCCAAGAAGTTGGGGAGACATCCGCCGCTTCCTTCGTTAGGTGGGCCAGCCTGAGGAAGCCTGAGCCATGCACCTTGCATGGCACACATGTTCAATCTGGTTGTCAAGTAGTCCCTGAAGCTTTCCCCCCCCCCCCCATCTGCAAGACATCCTAACAATGGGAAGGAAACTTGCATGCACTTCAGCCACTCGTACACCGCAATGCACACCCTCCTTGAGCTACAGCATCAGAAAGGCATCCCCCATCATAGTTTGATCTTTGACATTTCCACACGTTGGAATTCCACCCTTCATATGTTGGACCGATTATACGAACAGAGAAAAGCCATCACCGATTTCTTGATGATCCAAGCGGATAGGGGGACTCCCCTGTGTATCTTCAATCTCAACCAGTTGCAGCTCATACGTGACACCTGCTGTTTGCTCAAGCCCTTTGAGGAAGCCACGTTATTAGTCAGTCACCACTGCTTCATTTCCTACAACACGTGTTGGAAACGATGGCTGGACAGGGCACTGAAGACGTGGCGCCTACATCTAATGGCCACATGAGCCCTGTGGGGACTGAACTGGAAGAGGAGGAGGAGGGGGACAGTGGAGCACAGGCTAGGTTTCGTGAAATGGTTGGTTTTTATAGCCCTCTGACAGGAGAGTAGGCTGTGGAGCTACAGGGTGATGAGGAGGACGAGACAGAGAACCCAGACACACCGTATGCAGTAGAGATGGAGGCAGGTAGTCCCTCCAAGTCACTTGCACAAATGGCACGATGCATGCTCACTTGCTTACGTAGTGACCGTCCTCTCGCAGGTCTGACTCTAGTCGGCCCACTGCACTCACCTTCCACTGCCATGGCTGCTGGGGAAGGGTGGGGTGGCAGGAACAGTACCAGCTCCATCAGCAGTAGCCTGAGTCTACAGTTGCTGATGAGTAGTTTTCTTCACCCGCATAGTGAAGCAGCTCATCAGCAGCAGGTAGACCTGGAGAAGCACCTGAACCAGCAGGTGGTGGCATACCTTGATATGACCCTGCTCACACATTGAAGATCCAATGGACTTCTGGGCAGCCAAACTTGATTTGTGGCCGCAACTAGCAGAGTTTGTCCTGGAAAAGCTGTCCTGCCCAGCCAGTAGTGTGCCATCAGAGCAGGTGTTTAGTGTGGTGGGGGCCATAGTCACCCCAAGAAGAACTCGTCTGTCCACGAAAAATGTGGGGAGACTGACCTTTGTCAAGATGAATCAGGCAATGGATCAGTTAGGATTTCCACCCACCAATTCCTGATGCATCAGAGTAGTTTGACCATGGTGCCACACCAACACTTCACAAATATGGATAGTGCTAAACATATTTAAGGTGCTGCTCTCCAGTTACAGAAATTCATCTGCATCAGACCACAAGTAAGTATTGAGGATATGCATTAGCTAAAACTTAACTTTTCTTAGGATAAAATATATATTTTTTAAAATCTAACAAAAGGAAAGGTGTGCAAAAAACACCATGTGCGACCTACACCACGAAGTATTGATGTGATGCAAAGACCTCTAAAAGGTGGAAAGGAACATTGTAACCTGTGGGGGTAAAAACTTCCCCTGTAAGGCCCAATCTGGCACTATTAATTCCCTTTTTGGAAAGTGTTACCCGCCCTAAAATGGACGGCTCCACACAGGAACCTCTCCCTATTTTCCCCTAAAAACACTGCCATTTCCCAGGGTTTTTAGGTGTAAATAGGGAGAGGTTCCTGTGTGGGGCCACCCTTTTTAGGGCGAGTAACACTTGCCAAGGAGGGAATAAATAGTGCGAGAGTGGGGCCTTACAGGGGAAGTTTTTACCCCCACAGGTTGCAATGGACCATATTTTGTTCCCTTCCACCTTTTAGAGGTCTTTGCATCACATAAATACTTGTAGGTGTAGGTGGCACATGGTGTTTTTTGCACACCTTTCCTTTTGTGAGATTTCAAAAAAAATTTGGGTCCATATTTTATCCTAAGAATAATATTAAAAGTTAAGTTTTACGTAATACATATCCTCAATACTTACTTGTACACACCAACACTTTGACAAAAGAGACCGTTTTCCTCTGCCTACCTGCCTCAGCTACTATTCTGATCCTGCCACCCACCCGATGCCACACATCTGATGCCAAGTTCTCCTTCTTTCACCCACCTTCATTCCCAGGTATTGGTATTGCCACCCACCGCCCCACTCTGTCTTCGGGTCACTTTCAGGACTCTTGATGCTGTTGATGCCACCTCCAGGTTGTGTCATTCTGCCACCATATGTTCTCCTCATGGTGATGACACCTCCAGGCCATCTCATTCTGCCACCATATGTTCTCCTCATGCTGATGCTACCTCCAGGCTGTCTCATTCTGCCACCATATGTTCTCCTCTTGCTGATGACACCTCCAGGCTGTGTCATTCAGTCACTATATGTTCTCCTCATGCTGCTGAAACCTTCACCCTGTGTCATTCAGCCACTATATGGTCACCTCATGCTTCCGCCACCTCCAGGCTGTGTCATTCAGCCACTATATGGTCTCCCCATGCTGCCAACACCACCACGCTGTGTCATTCAGCCACTGTATGGTCTCCTCATGCTGCCGCCACCACCACACTGTGTCATTCAGCCACTATATTGTCTCCTCAGGTTGCCACCACCTCCACGCTGTGTAATTCAGCCACTATATGGTCTCCTCATGCTTCCGCCAGCTCCAGGCTGTGTTATTCAGCCACTATATGGTCTCCTTATGCTGCCGCCACCTCCATACTGTGTCATTCAGCCACTATATGTTCTCCTCAAAAGTGAGGTTTTCTTTTCAATTTCCCCACACATTAAGTATTTTTTGGGTTTTGCCATACATTTTATGGTAAAATGAGTGATGTCATTACAAAGGACAACTAGTCAAGCAAAAACAAGCCCTCATACTCATCTGTGGATAAAAATATACTACGTAAAAGAAAAAAGAAAACTTAAAAATAAAATTTGCTGAGTCCTTAGGCCAAAATGGGTCCTTAAGGGGTTAAAGACATTTTCATTTTATAATTGATGAAAAATGATTTGTAAAATTATAAATAAAATTTAATAGAATCTAAATAAATAATTTCAATACATAAAAGCCAGATAAGAAGTACTGCATTGAAGGTAACTCTTGCCACTATATTCTCAAGGCATGAAGGACATTTCCAAAACAATCGGCATGTCATACTGAATAACAGTAGTATTTCACTAGCACAGCACACCTCTGCGTGTTATGACAAGGCAAAGTGTTCCACACCCCTATTGAGGCTCTCTGTAGCCCAGAAATTACCGTTTTTAATAACATTTCGCCACGAATAAGTTCAGACCAAACCAAATCTTTTCGGAAAATTTGGCGAATCGGCTCATCTCTAGATGCGCTGCTGTTAGAATACTTTTCATTCATAGCGCTGCGGAGGCATATGATTATAGAAGCAATGTGGGGGCCAGACATATAGCGTTAACTGGCCCCACAGTGCTTCTATGTACATATGCTGCCACAGCGCTATGAATGACAAGTACTCTTTCAGCAGCGCATCGGGCCGGCCAGCTTCCCGATATGCTGCTAATAGACAACTTTTCATTCATAGCGCTGCCGGGGCTTATGAAAGCTCCTGTACTACAACCCCCGTCATGGAACAGAGTCTGTTCCATGAAGGGAGTAGTAGTACAAACACTAATGTAGCCTCCCCAGCCACTGGCAGACTCCCGCAGCCGGGAAATTATTACTCCCATCATGGAAACAAGTCTATTCCATGATGGGAGTAGTAGTAGTCCCAGCTGTGGGAGTCTGTAGGCAGAGGTGTTAAAACGGCCGTATATGAGGGATTTTATAATGGGTCTTAACGGATGAATATGCCCGTTATTTTGACAGGCATTGTTCAGCCGTTAGCACCCGTTATTTCATCCGTTATTATACATCCGTTTTTACACAGAAAACGGATGTTTAATAACGGATGAATTCTCATAGTGTGAAAGGAGCCTTATCATGTTCTAGGATGTTGATGCTGGGCTTCTGCTGCTAGACGGTATTAGGTCACTTCCCAAGAATGGTCAAGGTGTTGGAAAAGGCTGACCCAGCAAACATGAAGATTTTGGTGTGAGGCACCAAGGGGTGAGGCAAAGCAAGACAGGATCCAGGAATTGTTGTGGGCAGGCAGCAAGACAGCAAAGTCAGAAACAGTCAAATGGATCATGGCAGGTGGCTCACGTTCAAGTCAATGATTCAGGTTAAGTATAGAAGAGATAATACAATACACAGGGTCAGGCAGAAGCGCAGTTAGGAGAAACAGGTGCTGGTTATATATGGATATCTGGATTAGAAATATAGCACACCTTCACTTTGGACCTTCACAAGAAAACACACTAGGCACATGTTGTTGGGCAGATGTTCCTTAAATAAAAAATACTGACCATGGAAAAATGGGTGAAAGATTAAGGTTTCATGCACTGGGCACACCTTACAGGGCAGACAATACAGTGTGGTGTTGGCCAGGGAGAGAGTATGGAAGCCATAGATCAGGAGCTGGAGGTGGTGAACTACAGTATGTTAATGATAGCTGCCTGTTGGCTTTACATCTGTACAAGTGATCATGAGTTCAAGTCCCCTAGAGGGACTAAAAATATAAGAGCAAAATAAATAAGTGTTTTAAAAAAATATTTTTAAAAATCCCCCACAAAAAGATTTAAAATCACCTACCTCTTCCCATTTTTCAAGTAAAAAAAATTTACAATTTTTTGTTCCCCTTGCATCCCAGAAAACATGGAATAAAAACGAATTAAAAAGACCCACCTATCTCACAATGGTACCGATCATATCCACAGATCACTGTGCACAAACAAAGGCCTCACACAGTAGATGGTTATGGTTTTGTAGTATTGGTTTTGTAGTTTTGGGGGGTTTTGTGTTGCCATTGAAAAGTACATTTGGTCCCCCAAAGTATGGGATACTGTCTCTGGAATGATAGGGGTGAGAGCTTTTATAATGGAGGAGTAAGTTTTTAGCTATATCTTCCCTATTCCCAAACTTTTTTGGGTGTACCCTTCTCTTCGACAATGTTTACATCCAGAAAATCAAGAATATTGTCTTCAAACTGATATATAAAGAACATATTCACTTTATTAGTGTTATGCAGAAAATGATTTCTGTATTTGTCGTGGGAGCCATTCCAAATAATATAAATGTTGTCTACATAACGTAGATACATTCTCAGATGGCAGACAAATGGGTTGGCACCTGAAAGAAATATTATTATACTCAAGTATGGCCACTGCCTACTGTCATGTCCACTGGTTATTATAAGTTCCATCAATCTTCCATTTCCTTGTGTTCACTGGTTACTCCAACTCACACCCATCCACCATTACCAACTGTCTTGTCCGCTGGCTACTACAACTCCTACTAGTCCACCACTGTCTGCTGTCCACTGGCTACTACACGTCCCACCCTTGCTGCTACCACTATCACCAGTCAGGTCAACCCATACACAGCCCATGATCCCCCCCCAAAGGAATATTTTTTTTGGCTTTTCATACAAAAGCTAATTCTTCACTATTTTGAGACACAAATCCTCTTGCAACTCCAAAAAGAGAGAATTTTAGGAATGCTTGGAAAAATCTGTGGCCTCTTAACTTGCCAGACTCAAAAACCTGTTGATATTCCCAAAAAGATATAATTTATGGGACGCTTAAAAACAGACGTTGTGTCTTCCGATTAACACCAGCAGGCATCTGCCAACAAAAAGGGATACTCTATATACCTCTATTTTAGTGTTAAAAAGCATACAAAATCATCTAGTGTGTTATACTTATAAATCACAGTAGTGTTATACAAGGCTTAAAAGCTCTTAGGCAGTATCATACACATATTTTGATGTTTATTTTTTTGCCAGTACACAGAGACCTATTTGCCATGAACCAAACTTTTTCAGAAAGTTAGCTCAACACAAACTAGTCTATCTTGCATACCGCTAAAAACTGCCAATTGGGTCAAATTTCCATTAATGTATCGATGATCTCTGTATGTGGAACTGGATCAAAGGCTTTGCTGAAATCCATATAGGTGATACCCACAGTAACCTCTTTATTCAACACTACTATGACATAGTCAAATAAATCAATTAGATTAGTTTGATACAATCTCCCCTTAGGAAAGCAATGTTGGTATTTAAATGTTTAATCATCCCTTTTTTCTGGGGAATTATTTTTATTACTACAGTCAAGCTAACAGGCATATAGTTACTCGCTTCTTCTCTACTACCCGTCTTCTCCCCATGTACTTCTTCTCCCTCCCAGATTGCTCAACATGTCCTCTCCTCCTCTTGGACAGTTTCCTATACCGCCTCTTCAGTCTTCTTCTCCACTTCCCTTTTTTCTTCTCCTCTTCTCCACTTCCCTGTTTTCTTTTCCTCTTCTCCACTTCCCTGTTTTCTTCTTGTATTCTGCAGCAGTAGCTCGCACAAGCTACAGTGTTTTTAACTTGAAGGGAAATCGTCATCAGCTGCACCTGCACTTACTTGTTGGTACAGGTGTGCAGTGCAAGTGACACTGATGATAATCTGTCTCTGATGGATAGTCCCGTTGGCCTGCTGTATTCCTCATTCCGGCGATAGGCTTGGCGCACAGGCAGAGATTCAGGACTATGCTGGGGTCACAGCTGCTACTTTTTCGCTGGGTCCAAACAGGCTTGGGAACAGCAGCGTTAATGTCAGCATGCTCCTTAAGCTCCTCTCGTGCACCAAACCTGCCGCCCGAATGAGAAAGATAGCGGGCCATCGAGACTACCGATCAGGGACAGGTAAGTTTCTTTATCATCAGTGTCACCCGCACTTCACACCTGTACCAACAGGTTAGTGCGGGTAAAAGTGATGACAGTTTCCCTTTAAGTAGAAAACATTGTAGCTGGTGCTGCTGCTGTACCAGCTACAAAAAATACATTTAGGACACAGGGGGTCTCTTTTCAGAGCACCCTACCTTGCTCTGGTAGCCAAAATAAGTGGTACACATACACAGTTTTCTTTATATACCAGAGAAGTGTATGCCAAAAGGACACTTTTTGTGTATACACTGAATCATCCCCCCCCCCCCCAAGAGTGGTGTGAACATAGGGTGACCACCACTCATGTATTTGTACACTTCAGCCATGTACTCTAGTTTCATCTTACCTCCTTAACACAAGGCCAAGTAAATGTACCAATAGGTCAGTTGGTTTCTTACTAAAGTGACAGAATAATATCAGTGTATAGACTGTGATGGCAGAATAGGTTACCTCAACCATCATTGCAATATTGTACGCTGTTATCCTAAATGACTCAGCTGAACACTTAAAGTGTCTCATCAATTAATTCCACCTAAAATAATTGTCACTAAATTTTGAAACTAAGGGGATCTTGCTAGTAAATAAAGTGTTGCATGGTCCTTGAAGCCCTGAAGATGTATACACAACATACTGTTTGTAATCCTCAGCTGCCGGTACAGCTGTGATGCACATGTATGGGGCATCTAATTAGAGACTTAGCCTTGTTAAAACATTTCCTCCTGATAGTATAAGACAAGGCTAGCTGACAATAGTTGTAATCTCTAGTACTTCCTTCTGGGATGTTTCTCAGACAAGTCTACCAGGGACTTCCCTGGCCAGCCTTGATAACAGATTTTGGAAGATCATTTTGTGAAAACAAATAGTGTATTAGAAGAGGTCAATGTATAATGAGTTTATATTTATCATATTTGTAGTCTCTTTAACTGCATTATGGGATTTACATGTTTGTGTTTTCTGCTGACAAATGGCTATTATCCTATTTACTTAGATTTACTGTAACGTTTGTATTAAATTCTTGGATTAAAACTATTATACTACTGAAAGCAGAAAAATATACATTCAGCACCAAATATACATTCAGCTAATGGCCAAGATTTGCTAATACTGTCTATTTTTAGACAATGTAAAATAAAACTAGATAGTCAAAGGCAAGGCTATAATTCCAAACCGGTGAGCACTATCTATTTTAATCAACTGTAATGTATATATCAGGTGCAAGTCTGCTGAAATAAAGACCAAATGCACAATGAGAAAAGTGATCATGCATTCACAAATAGCTACACAACCAAAAAAGAAATTACACATCAGGTCACAACTTGATTAGATACCAAAAAACACAAACAACATATATATATACACAAACTGATAGACCACCTCTAAAAAATTACTTTTAATTATTATAAATGTTAAAAAATCCCTATGGTGAAAAAAGTGAAATAGAAGTAAATTGAACTAGAAAAAATGGAAAAATCTATATAATACTCAAAAATCCAAATAGTTACGGGCCATCATGTAATCCAAAGAATCCGATAAAATATGTAGTAGCCACAGCAGCACAGTTCATATATGCAGAACTCTAACTGGACAATTTAAAAATATGTAGCAGTTCACATAGGATGCATAGAACAATCTTCATAAGTTGCAGTTCACACAAAAGATGGTAATCAATATTATTCCACAGACGTACAAAGTCTCCGATAAGAATACTTCACCATGACCACTCTGAAAATCTTCGAATGTACAGAGTACCAGAATATTCAGCTCAAACTATTCGTGAAGGGTACAGTGCTTGATCAGGGCACAACATATGTTTATATCTCATGCGTTAGATGTGCGTAGATAGCGACCAATATTACAGCTCTCCTATAATATGAGATGCTAACGTAGACCACTGTCCACATTGTGCGGTAAACATCAAATATATAGATCCTCATCAACAGTCCAGTCTGCTCTTGAGCACCACATTGCCACTGCCAATTCACAAGTGGAAGTGCCAATATTTTACTTAAAACACCTCGTAACACTTATTCCAGCATAAATGTTTCAGCTGTAGAATATATTTTTATAGCATTCAGTAATGGATCCTCTTCCAAATTACTATGGCAGAAACAATGTTACTGTTCATCAGAAATGTCACGATAGTTCCAGCAACAAAATCTATAGGGTCACCACTATATCAATATTGGTCCTTATGATATAGTATGCATACTATTGTTGGTAAATGTGCCTGCACATATAAACCACATATTGTTATTGTGGTGTTGTGGTCACACATTTTCACGGATTTTCTGCTGTCTCAAATTTCAGTGCTTCATACTTCATCCACTGTGGGCACACAGCTTTGGATCTCGATCCTGCACCGACAGTAAGCAGTATCCCGCTATAGCTTCAGATGGCGGCATGATAACTCTCTTTCATGAGGGGTCCATAATTTGACTCCATCTCACTTAAGGGGTCCAACGCAGCGTTTCTTTAGCTAGAATCTTCAGGGACCATTAGGCTAGTCTCCTTAATTTGAAAGAGTGGTGCATTAGCACTATGTGTGCGGCTCTGATGGCGTCCGTACTAGTACTAACTAACTAACATTATATTATACCTGGTGATTCCTCCTCACATGACCCAGGAAAACCAATCACCACCACGCCGCCACTATCGTGACGTCCATAGCATAGTGATGACCAGGTGTATCCCGGGTCATGCGCAGAGAGGATCTCAGTATTACCTTCAGGAGGTATGCGTTCCAAACCTCATTCTGAATCATTGCTGGCTAGGCTCGGCTGACTATTACAGCTATCAGTCCCTTTACGGGACACTTAGGTTAGTGCAAGAAGATTGTATTGAAAAAATTGAACCAGCCTACAATGAGGCTATACTATAGTAGCGAATGACATAAGATAGATAAAAACATATTACAGAATATTACTTCAATATATACAAACAAGTGAAATAATATATGTTTATATATAACAATGATAGTACCACATCACAGTAAATGTAGTGTAGTAATTAACACTGACACTACCACACTAATGTTTATGATAATAGAATTTCAGAGTTTATATTAAGATGGGGACCCTACAGTTAATTGTCTTGGGCAGAAACAGGGTGGAACTCATATAAAACATGTATAGGAAATGGAGTCATTCAGACCGCACGGTTTAACAGACTGCAGTCTGAACGTCCATTCCTCTTCCCTTTTTAACAGTAATCTGTCCCAACTACCTCCCCTCTTAGGTGATGATATTACCTCTATAACTTGTGCCTTCAGAGTCTGAGTATCACTCTGATGAAATTCTGCAAAATGTTTGCCTATCGGTGTCTCTCTGGCATGTTTGATATCGCTTATGTGTTCCTGTAGTCTTTTTATCCAAGTTATAAATGTCTTCCCTACGTAGTTACGAGGTCATCCACAGGTTAGTAAATATACTACGCCTTTCGTGTCACAATTCGCAAAGTGACGATAGTCAAATAACTCTTTAGTATGGGCACTAACAAAATTTTTACTCTTAAGAATCAGGGGACATACACAGCACCTACCACACGGGTATGTGCCCTTTGGTTTATTCGAACCAAGCCATCCTTCATTCTGTAGTTCTGGTTCAAAGTAGCTATGAGTTAGTCTGTCTTTTAGATTTTTTACCGCATCTATATGTAATTATGGGTATTCTTGGAATCAAATCCACCAAGTTTTTATCTGCTGACAATATGCCCCAATATGTATCAAAGATTTTTTTTATTTCTTCTGACTTTTCATCGAAGGTACCAATGATCCTTGGGACATTGTCAGCATCTATTTTTTCTTTGGGTGTAAGTCATTTCGTCCTCTGTGAGCTCAAAGCTCTTTTGTAAGCTTTTTTTTAGGGTCTTGTAGGATACCCCCTAGCTCTCAATCTTTCCCTCAATTCATTTGCTTTAACCTGAAATTCTTCAATAGTTGAACAATTTCTGCGCATTCGCAGATACTGACCTGTCGGAATACCCTGCCTCAGTGGGAGGGGATGACAACTATACCACTGAAGCAGGGTATTCATTGCAGTCTCCTTCCTAAACACTGATGTGTGTATAAAACCGTCTATTTGTACACAAATATTTAAGTCAAGAAATTCAAGATGACTTTTATGTAAATACAAGTCCCAGGTCATTGCTATTGATTGTGCTCACGAGTTGTTGAACGTCAGTGGAATTCCAGATAATGAACACATCATCTATGACCCGAAGCCATAATATTATATGGTCGGTCCATGTTGTCATCTCATCACAGAAGAGGTGTTGGTCCTCCCACCACCCGAGGTACAGGTTAGCGTAACTGGGGGGGCAAGGGCTCCCCATGGCTGTACCTCGTTGTTGGTGGAACGACCGCCCCTCAAATTCAAAATAATTTTTCATGAGCACAAATTCCAATAGTTGTATGATGAACTGATTATGCTCGAGATACTGTGTCCCTCTACTCCTCAGAAAGAATTCAACAGCATTAATTCCCTTCTCATGGGGGATGGAGGAGTAGAGCGCCTCTACATCTAAAGATGCCAGAAACGCTCCCTCCTCCATGTTTAGATCTTCAATTCTCTTCAATACGTCAGTTGTATCGCGGACGTAAGAAGGCAGGGCATAGACAAAAGGCCTCAGGACCGAGTCAACATATTGACTTGGTGCCTGAGTAAGATTGTCTATGCCCGACACTATAGGTCTACCTCTTAGGGGAGGGTACCCCTTGTGTATCTTGGGAGTCGAGTAAAAACATGCAATCCTGCATATACATATGCTCCTTTCGTGGGAGACGCAAAATATATACATATGCTCCTTTCATGGAATCACATGAATAATATAAATGTGTATCGCTGCACACCATGCAGCTTTCATCAGCGTGATTTCCCCTGAAGAAACATGAAATGCAGTGATACATGTGGGGATCCTACCCCCAACATGGGTTTGTGTAATCCTTACAAAGAACTAATAGTCATATTTATTAGTGGATTCCCGAACCTATATTTACACATATTACAGCATATCATTGTTTACTATTACATAAGGAAGTGTAATTTTTTTATGCAATTTACTCCAGAATTCTGGTCCATTTACTATAGTAAATCTACTCGAATGTGTTTGGGTTTTGGTAAATGTTGTAACTATTTTTTAATTGTTTATTTCTTTGTACAATCTTTGGAGGCAGCCATATTAAACATATACACTTCCTTCCTGTATTTCTTGTATAGACAGTAAAGTAAGGTGTTTGTGCTTTATTGTAGTTGAAGTGAATAATGAAAGTCAATTGATAGAAATTTGTCATAGCTTATTAAAGTCTAGAGGAAGCGATGGCATACAGAGTCTTACCTGGGTATACAGTAGTGACTACTGTGTCTGGGATTTTAGTAGTACAATTGGAGCTGTCAATAACTTGTCCCACACCCTTTAATGATAGTGGGACGAGTCCTTATCCTGTGGTTGTTTTTACAACAAAGCTGATAAGTGAGCAAAAAAACTAAAATGTATATTAGGGCCAGTGTGAAAACTGGGAAATTGTAATGTTTTATTTTTTTTGAAAAGTCACAAAAAATTATATAATTATTTATAATAAAAACAGTTTTAAATAGTATATAATTTTCTAACAGTAATTCTTTTTAATAGAAAACAAAGATTTTAAATGTAGATCTCCCATTTGGATACAAAAGAATACACAGTCTGACAAAGGGCGTAAAGCCCAAATTGTTGCATATGGCATGAGGCAATGCACAAAAGGACCTAAAAACCAGTCTAAAGCTTGTAACAGTGTCTAATATGCACGGCTGTAAATACTTGACAACTTGGGCAAATAAAGTATTTTCACTTCAGCATAACCACTCAACAACGATGTGCCGCCTTATTTACGGTTATGAAGTGAAGGTTAATTCGCGGGGCAATTCACACATCAGTGGATTTTCACAGCTGTACAGGGGAGCATAAATCAATACACAACATCCATCATCAGATGTCATGTGACAACTATAATCCTCCCATAAAAGTCTGAAGTCAATATAGTGCATATTGTGCATCCTGTACATTTGAGTAGTATCAAAAATCATTGTATCTGCACTATTGAAGAAAGTACACAAAACTTCTATAATATTGACACAGTTAAGATGTATTGCCAAACTAGAATCAAATTCATATTTATGTACAGAATCAAATTCATATTTATGTACAGAATCAAATTCATATTTATGTACTATTTAGTTTAGGCCCTGTATTTTACTATGTCTGTGTGTATAAAGCCTATGTCAGTATAATGTTAAATAATCTACAAACAGTTAATGGCGCGCTACTACACCCAAAGGGAGTGCATTTACTCCATAACCAGAAAGTAGGACATGCCAGGTAAAACCAACACTGTTTAATGGAAATGTATTAAATGCTTGTTTTTTCCACTTACTATCGAAGTAGTTCTCTCTTTCCTGACGTAAAAGCTCCAATGTGGAGCAGATGTAAGAAACTGTTTCTTACATTTGATATGCATTTGCCCAGGAGCATGGCACAGACACTTACACAAACACTTCTGCCTGTTCCAGAGCTGCCACAGGCATTGGAGTCTTTTACTCTTAACCCATTTGTGGGTGAACAACAGGGTCAATTTTATAAATAAATGATCACTCTATATGTAAAGCAGTTTCCGTATAGTCAAAAAAGATTCAGTGTATATCTGATAATCCTGCAGATAATAATATGTCCAATTTTAAAGGAATGTTATTATCACTTCTTACAGATATGATGGAAGAAAGTACTGTGAGGGTTCAGGTACTAAGAACTGGGTTGGTAGAATTGGGTTGATTTGTTTCTGAAAGTTCTAGTTGACTGGCTATAGGGATCATACAGGTATCATAACATAGCATACAGTGGGGCAAAAAAGTATTTAGTCAGGCACCAATTGTGCAAGTTCTCCCACTTAAAAAGATGAGAGAGGCCTGTAATTTGCATCATAGGTATACCTCAACTATAAGAGACATAATGAGGAAAAAAAATCCATAAAATCACATTGTCTGATTTTTAAAGAATTTATTTACAAATTATAGTGGAAAATAAGTATTTGGTCAATAACAAAAGTTCATCTCAATACTTTGTTATATACCCTTTGTTTGCAATTACAGAGGTCAAACGTTTTCTGTAAGTCTTCACAAGGTATTTTGGCCCATTCCTCCATGCAGATCTCCTCTAGAGCAGTGATGTTTTGGGGCTGTGGCTGGGCATCATGGACTTTCAACTCCCTCCAAAGGTTTTTTATGGGGTTGAGATCTGGAGACTGGCTAGGCCACTCAAGGACCTTGAAATGCTTCTTACGAAGCCACTCCTTTGTTGACCTGGCGGTGTGTTTGGGATCATTGTCATGCTGAAAGACCCAGCCACGTTTCATCTTTAATGCCATTGCTGATGGAAGGAGGTTATCACTCAAAATCTCAGGATACATGGCCCCAGTCATTCTTTTCTTTACACGGATCAGTCGTCCTGGTCCTTTAGCAGAAAAACAGCCCCAAAGCATGATGTTTCCACTGCAATGCTTCACAGTAGGTATGGTGTTCTTGATGCAACTCAGCATTCTTTCTCCTCCAAACACGACGAGTTGAGTTTTTAAAAAAAAAGTTCTACTTTGGTTTCATCTGACCATATGACATTCTTCCAATATTCTTCTGGATCATCCAAATGCTCTCTGGCAAACTTCAGATGGGCCCAGACATGTACTGGCTTAAGCAGGGGGACACGTCTGGCACTGCATGATTTGACTGCCTGACGGCGTAGTGTGTTACTAATGGCAGCCTTTGTTACTTTGATCCCAGCTCTCTGCAGGTTATTCACCCATGTGGTTCTGGGATTTTTGCTTACCGCTCTTGTTATCACCACAGGGTGAAATCATGCATGGAGCCCCAGATCGAGGGAGATTATCAGTGGTCTTGTCTGTCTTGTCTGTTCCATTTTCTAATAATTGCTCCCACAGTTGATTTCTAAACATCAAGCTACCGTATATACTCGAGTATAAGCCGACCCGAGTATAAGCCGAGACCCCTAATTTCAACCCAAAATCCCAGGAAAAGTTATTGACTCGAGTATAAGCCTAGGGTGGGAAATACCTCATCCCCCCCTGTCATCATCCAGACCCGTCATTAACATCCTCATCATCATCCCCTTGTCATCATCCCACACATCCCCCCTTCATCATCCCCTTATCATCCCACACATCCCCCCTTCATCATCCCCTTATCATCCCACACATCCCCCCTTCATCATCCCCTTATCATCCCGCACATCCCCCCTTCATCATCCCCTTGTAATCATCCCACACATCCCCCCTTCATCATCCCCTTATCATCCCACACATCCCCCCTTCATCATCCCCTTATCATCCCACACATCCCCCCTTCATCATCCCCTTGTCATCATCCCACACATCCCCCCTTCATCATCCCCTTATCATCCCGCACATCCCCCCTTCATCATCCCCTTGTAATCATCCCACACATCCCCCCTTCATCATCCCCTTATCATCCCACACATCCCCCCTTCATCATCCCCTTGTAATCATCCCACACCCCCCCCCCTTCATCATCCCCACCCCCCTTCATCATCCCCACACCCCCCCCCCCTTCATCATCCTCTTCTCATCATTCGCCCTCAGTGGTCTTCAACCTGCGGACCTCCAGAGGTTTCAAAACTACAACTCCCAGCAAGCCCGGGCAGCCATCGGCTGTCCGGGCTTGCTGGGAGTTGTAGTTTTGAAACCTCCGGAGGTCCGCAGGTTGAAGACCACTGCGGCCTTCAACATCATCCAGCCCCCTCTCACCCCCCTTTAGTTCTGAGTACTCACCTCCGCTCGGCGCTTGTCCGGTCCTGCAGGGCTGTCCGGAGAGGAGGTGGTCCGGTGAGGAGGTGGTCCGGGCTGCTATCTTCACCGGGGGCGCCTCTTCTCCGCGCTTCCGGCCCGGAATAGAGGCGTTGCCTTGACAATGACGCAGAAGTACGTTGGCAATGAACGCACCTCTGCGTCGTTGTCACGGCAACGTGACTATTCTGAGGCCGGGCCCGAAGCGCTTAGAAGAGGCCTCCCCGGTGAAGATAGCAGCCCGGAACCACCATGCCACCGGACCACCTCCTCTCCGGACAGCCCTGCAGCACCGGACCAGCGCCGAGCGGAGGTGAGTACTCAGAACTAAAGGGGGGTGAGAGGGGGCTGGATGATGTTGAAGGCCGCAGTGGTCTTCAACCTGCGGACCTCCGGAGGTTTCAAAACTACAACTCCCAGCAAGCCCGGACAGCCGATGGCTGCCCGGGCTTGCTGGGAGATGTAGTTTTGAAACCTCTGGAAGTCCGCAGGTTGAAGACCACTGCGGGTGGGGGAGTTCACTCGAGTATAAGCCGAGGGGGGTGTTTTCAGCACGAAAAATCGTGCTGAAAAACTCGGCTTATACTCGAGTATATACGGTACTTATCTATTGCAGATTCAGTCTTCCCAGCTTGGTGCAGGTTTACAATTTTGTTTCTGGTGTCCTTCGACAGCTCTTTGGTCTTGGCCATAGTGGAGTTTGGAGTGTGACTGTTTGAGGTGTCTTTTATACTGATAATAAGTTCAAACTGGTGCCATTAATACAGGTAACGAGTGGAGGACAGAGGAGACTCTTAAAGAAGAAGTTACAGGTCTGTGAGAGCCAGAAATCTTGCTTGTTTGTAGATGACCAAATACTTATTTTCCACCATAATTTGCTAATAAATTCTTTAGTAATCAGACAATGGGATTTTATGGATTTTTTTCTCATTATGTCTCTCAGATAGTTGAGGTATACCTATGATGACTAAATACTTTTTTGCCCCACTGTATAGATGACCATGCACTTATAAGAGTTAAATAATCCAACACAGTAGGTAATAAGCTTAGTGTATATAGAGGCCAATAAATGACAAAGGGCTTTGCCCAAAAGAACAGTCTACAAGGTAAAGAGGAAAGACAAAGAAGGTGGAATGGTACAAACAGTATATGAGGGTAATGTTTGGTTAGTTATGGTAGATTGTAAACTAAACAGACGATGTACGTTGCTAGGATTCATTTCAAAGTCTAAAGAATAAGGGCCCATTCATGCTACAGCATTTCCAAGGAGAATTCTACTTGGATATTCTGATGCAGCAGTCTCCCTGTGGATACCTCGATAGGTAGCCTACGCATGGATTAGTCCCATAGAAAGAGGCTGAACCACAGGCAAATTGCACCTTTTTTTTTTGTGCCTTTTGGTTTACACATTTCTGCTGATTTTGATTTGCAATCCACTGATTTTGGCAATACATATGATATGGACAGGTTTTATGAATTGCACTTTTTTGTGAAAAGGCGCAAAAAAGGCACAAAACCACCAAAAAAGCCTAAAACCGCCAAAAAAACTACACTAGCCCAGACTTAGCTTAGCTTTTTGGTGTATGTGAAGAGAGAAATTTCAGAAAATGTGACCTGCACAAAATTTATCAAATGCTCTGTGACTATTTAATAAATTTGGTGCTCCTACACATTACCGGCACACAAAAAAAGTGTAGAAAAATGCTCTACTTACACCTACAATGATAAATGAACTATGTGTGAACGTAGCCTAACACAAAAAAACTATCAAGGAGGTTAGTATTTAAATAAATCCTATAATCCATTGCAGTAGGGAGGCAGAAGTGGATCGGTGCATTCTAAAGAATCATTAAGAGTAAAGTTCTAAGATTATTAGAAGTCAGCTGCCAATGTGTACTTAAAATGTATAGAATTGTAGGAACTCCTAAGTTAAAGGAGATGGTACCAGATCCCAAATAAAATTGCAAGTGTATAAGCTTGCTACTTGGTGAATTAATGGTGTTATTTAAGGATAATATAACAATTTTATGAAAACAATTCTATTTTAATCTGTGTCTTTTCTTCTCGCATTTTGCACAACTCTAACCACAGCGTCCTCACATAAACAAGCATGAGGCCTCGGGGAAAACACAGTGAAACTTTTGTTATATGAAGAACAAGCGATGGCCGGTCAATTGGCATGACTATTTACACACATTAATCGCAAAAAAGACAGCTTTGTCTCTTTGGGGATCAGCCGACAACTATCAATTTCCACCATGTAATCCAATTTTTCTTCTCTTTGATGGCCTACAATGACAGTCACTATCTTCTGAATAAAATGGGGAACAAAAGCACTTACTTAAGACCAATGAATAACCAAATACTTTAAAGGGGTACTCCAGTGGAAAACATTTAGTTTTTTTAAATCAACTGGTACCAAAAGATTAAACAGATTTGTAAATTACTTCTATTAAAAAAAAAATCTTAATCCTTCCAGTACTTATTAGCTGCTGTATACTTCAGAGGAAATTATTTTCTTTTTGGATTTCTTTTCTTTCTGTCCACAGTGCTCTGCTGATACCTCTGTCCATTTTAGGAACTGTCCAGAGCAGCATATGTTTGCTATGGGAATTTTCTCCTGCTCTGGACAGTTCCTGACATTGACATAGGTGTCAGCAGTGAGCACTGTGGACAGACAGAAAAGAAATCCAAAAAGAAAAGAATTTCCTCAATACAGCTGCTAATAAGTACTGGAGGGATAAGATTTTTTAATAGAAGTAATTTATAAATGTCCTTGCAATAAAATGTACATTGGACGAACAAAACGAATGCTAAAGGAAAGAATAAGGGAACATATCTATAATATAGAACGAAAATACACAGGTCATCCCTTATCAAAACATTATGAAAAGCACCATGAAGCCACTTTTAAAGGATCTACTTTCCTAGGTTTGGAACAAATACAAAAACATTGGAGAGGAGGGGACTTCATCTCCATTATGTCAAAAGCAGAAAGCAAGTGGATTTTTGAGATGGATCGTATGGCCCCACAGGGTCTTAATACAGACATCGAATTATTTGCATTTCTCAAATAAAATAAAACACTACAAAATTAGAATAAGGGATATGTTGCAGGGCATAATACCAATACCTGCTCCACAACATAGAATTGGAGGGTACAAATAGTTAGTATATTGTCATATTCATACATACACTATAATAATCATGGTCATTGTAACATCATTCCATTTGATATTAAACCACTACAATACATTTAATACAAAGTATACAATAGATAGTATGCATCTTTGTGATAGTAATAATTAGTGTTGCTCGCGAATATTCGCAATTCGAATATTATTCGCGAATATCGCATATTCGCGAATTCGCGAATTTCGCGAATATAGCGCTATATATTCGTAATTACGAATATTTTAAATTTTTTTTTTTTTTTTTTTTTCTTCACAGTACACATCACAGTGATCACCCCTCTCTGCTTCCAGCTTGTGTGGTGTAAAGAAGGCTGTAATACTACTGTGTGAGACTGGCGCGTGAAAATTCGCATATGCGAAAATTAGCATATGCGAATTTTCGCATATGCGAATTTCCACATAAGCTAATTTTCGCATGCGCGTATTTTCGTATACGCGAAAATAAACCGAGGATATAACGAATATGCGAATATTCGCGAATATATGACGAATATTCATCCATATATTCGCGAATATTCGCGAATTCGAATATGGCCTATGCCGCTCAACACTAGTAATAATGCCCACACCAGAAAAAATGGGATCTGAAGTTGATACAACATTGGCACAATGTATTTAAGATCAATGCATCTAACAATCGTTCGTCGTGGCTATATAGAAAATAGGGAAATACACGGACGTAATGCCGTCCTTTAGCAAAACAAGTAAATTACAAGAACGTCCGTCAGATCTAAATAGAGGGAATGTGTCTGGAGGTCCGCAGATTGAAGACCACTGTATCAGACATTGACAAGCGGTGATGATGATGAAGGGGGGGGGGGCTGATAACATGTGGTGATGATGACAAGGGGATGATGAAGGGGGTGTGGGATGATGACAAGGTGATGATGAAGGGGGGGGTGGGATTATGACAAGGGGATGATGAAGGGGGGTGGGATTATGGCAAGGGGATGATGAAGGGGGTGTGTGGGATGATGACAAGGGGATGATGAAGGGGGGGGGTGGGATCATGAAAAAGGGATGATGAAGGGGGGGTGTGGGATGATGACAAGGGGATGATGAAGGGGGGGTGGGATGATGACAAGGGGATGATAACAGGCGGTGATGATGAAGGGGGGATGATGACAGGGTGATGATGATGAGGGTGTTAATGACGGGGGTCTGGATGATGACAGGGGGGATGATGTATTTCCCACCCTAGGCTTATACTCGAGTCAATAACTTTTCCTGGGATTTTGGGGTGAAATTAGGGGCCTCGGCTTATATTCGGGTCGGCTTATACTCGAGTATATACGGTAGTTAGATTACAATATACTGTAGCAACAAAGTAAATTTGAAAAAGACAATGGTCCAATTTGGGCCTAGACATGGCCATATTTATAGCTGATGCTGCCTTAGGTACTTGGACTCAATACACCCTTGAGGCTAGGTACTCTATGGTTGGGTTGACATATGTCCGGCATAGGTGAACTTAGCCTAGATCTGAACACAACTGACAAGTGTTCATCAGTTGTATGGCATCCGTTGTCCATTGTTTCTGCATGGCGGACTGTGTTCCCCTGTCTGCAGCCCTCCGGCGTTTCCAACCATCCGGCGTCAAAATTGGATGATTGTGAACTGTCTCATTCAAATAAATTGAATCAGTTCTATCATCAGTTTCCCTCTGGTGCATGCTGGAAGGAAACTATACCGGACGTCTGATTTATGTGAACCCAATCATACTTTTTTTCTGCCGTTTTTTGGAAAACTGCAACTGCAGTTTTTGAGCCAAAGTCAGAAGTGTATTCAAAAGGAATGGGAAATATAAAAGAAGGACTTCTCCCTAATGCTGGATCCACTTCTGACTATAGCTCAAAATCTGCAGTGGCAGTTTTCCAAAAATTTTCAGAAAAACCTGTGTGGAAACCTAGCCTTAGAGTGATACGTGATACGATTTTTCATGTAGATCTGTCACACATACACAGTAAAAACTGTAAATAAAAAAAAAAAGACAGAATTAGCTGCTAGACACAGGCCAGTAGATGCCTAATGGAAAATGCAGCCCTGTGCCTAGGTATAAAGACATAACAATATAGATCTCTAGACTGTCCATTTATATGGCCCAGTACAGGAGGTGTTACCCCGTACCCTTTCTGGCATGTAGGGCAGCCTCCTGCAGTGTCCCCTGCCACCCCCCCCCTGCATCTCTTTATTGTAATTGTATTGTGGTATCCCAGTACCGTATTACATACCATACCAAGTGTAGAGGTCCCCAAAGTCAGAGTAACTACGTTCAGGTAGGGTTCCTCAGGTGGGACAGCCCCTAGTCGCCTCTCCTCAAGTCTAATTCTCTAATGTTAATATGTATATATATTTAATAATAATAATATATATTTTATAATAATGTATAGTACTTACCTTGTTTAGCGTCGCAGGACCTTCGGTCATGTGACCATGCTAATAACCTCTATGGTATGTTGGAGGACCTTTGGAGGTCTTTGGGTCATGTGTTACCTACAAGTCTTTGTAATGGTGATTGACATCAGTATGGACCAATTAACACTAGCCCAGCTCCTGCCCATATAAGGGAGCTGCGTCCAATTATCGCTCTCTTGGGTTGCTGCTTTCCTGGATGCCGGACTAACAGGAAGGTTCTGCGCAACTTTCAACGACATGCTAGGCCTAAAAACCTGCTGGCCTCAGCTGAACCAAAACCGTGAGTTCAAATTTAAATCCCCGCTGATGCTAGCGTGACTACTGGACCGCAACTAAACCCCTAAATCCAGTGGAACAGCGCACAATACTTAAAGAATCTAAATGCTAAAGTCCCAACCTTTGTCAATCTCCAAGGAAAGCAGTTGTTATGCTTAGAGACTGTTCTGTTATTGAAGCTTGCAGAAATTCTTCAGTAAAAGTTAATCCTGTTTCAGAAAACTCTCCGGTTGTGGACAATCTATTATTATATACCTCCCTATCGCTCTTGGGAAGGGTGGTGATAGGACAAGCGTTACTGAGGAGCCCTCACCCTGGCGTCACGAATAGCAAGGGTTAATAAGCACCCTTTAATTACCGCACAGCTACGCTCCCCATACCCTACATCCCCCAGGCTATCACAGTATATAATCCCTATATTATATATGTAAGAGTAGGAGTACATGTAGAGAAGAGAACAGAGAAAAGAGGGGGGAAGGCGCTCTCTAAATGTAGATGTTCCCAGATGCTGTATATATAGTATATAGCATATACAGTGATAGGTGGTATCTGGCAGATAGTGAGGTATTACACTCACCTTTCTGTGTTGTGCTGCAGGCACAACACTGCGATGCGCATGTAAGGATAAAATTCCTCAAAAGGAATCCCCGCGGCAGCCTGGCGTCCTGGTCCCGGTCATCAAAGAGGGCGGTCTGGCAGTCTGGAGGTTGGAGAGGTATATACCCCTCGCTGGTGAGGATCGCGATCCGGCGCTGCAGGGTGGCTGTTTGATACGGATTCCCAGCAGATACTTATGTTAAAATAGCATAACAAGACAAGGAGACAACGCATTTCGCAAGGCACCCCTTGCTTCGTCAGGTCTGTGAAAAGCGTTGTCTCCATGTTATGTTATTTTAAACAATAAACCAGTTTGGTTTTACCTTGACTATCTGCTGTGAATCCGTATCAGACAGCCACCCTGCAGCGCCGGATCGTGATCCTCACCAGCGAGGGGTATATAACTCTCCAACCTCAATATATGTAAGAGTGCTATCACCTTTAAGACTGTTTACCATGTGATTTGTCATGTGATTGTTACCCAGGAGGTATCAGTGACCAGGTGACCTAGGGGTGACCAATGGGACCCCACCAGAGCCTCCCCCATATAAGCCCTGGGTGGAGTCTCTGCAGGCTCTCTTAGTCTTTGCTGAGGTCCAGTCAAGTCATGCCTAAGTGTTTTTCCAGAGTCATAGGAGGCCTCAAGTCCAGTCTGCAGCCACAAGTTACAAACCTGCAAGTAAGACACAGTCACAGTCTTTTCAGTCACAAGTCAGTCAAGTCAAAGTCATCTGTCTAGTCAACGTGCCTTGCACTAAATTGTCCACCACTACTACAAGTCCTAGCAAGTCCTTAACCTGTTGGGGACCACGGGCATATGGGTACGCCCTTGCGCCCTGGTACTTAAGGACCAAGGAGTACCTGAACGCCCATGGGAATTTCGATCCCCACCGCTAGCCGGAAAGGGATTGGACCCCGATGTCGGCGATCACCACAAATCACTGATCAATTCAGATCAGCGATTTGTGGCGATTCTGGGCTGATTGGGTCTCTGATGACCCGATAGCCCGGAAAATAGGGATAATCGGAGCTGTCAGAGACAGCCCCAATCATCCTGAAGGATAGGAGCAAGGTGGCAGGGTGCCACCTCCTCCTATCACCTGCGATTGGCCGACCCGATATGACCGGCGAATCACAGGGCAGGGGCGGGGCAGAGAGGGAGAAGATGGCGGCGATGTGCGGGGGCCGTGGATGCAGCTGGGACTGCCGGCGGCAGTTACCTGGGTTCACGCGGACACCAGGGACCAGTGGCTGACAGGAGGTGCAGGCAAGGGGAGGAAGCGGCGGCGGTGTCATATGCAGCAGTGAAGATTGCCGTAAAGTGATCTTCCCTGCTGCTTCTAGGAGTTTCAAAACTACAACTCCCAGCAAAGGCTGTCTGGGCATGCTGGGAGTTGTAGTTTTGCAACATCTGGAGGGCCACAGTTTGGAGACCACTGTCCTTCCAGATGTTGCAAAACTACAACTCTCAGCATGCCTAGACAGTCCAGGAATGCTGGAAGTTGTAGTTCGGTAACATTTAGTCCTTTAGATGTTGCAGAACTATAACTCAAAGCATGCCTGAACAGTGTCAGCATGCTGGGAGTTGTATTTTTGCAACATCTGGAAGGACAGTGGTCTCCAAACCGTGGCCCTCCAGATGTTGCAAAGCTACAACTCCCAGCGTGTTCAAAGGCACTGTTTGGAGACCGCTGTACAGTGGTGTCCAAACTGTAGCGCTCCAGATGTCAATTTAAAGCATGCCGAAACTGTCCAGGCATGCTGGGAGTTGTAGTTTTGTGGAGGCACATGGGTTGGGAAACACTGAGTTAGGAAACAGACAGTGGTGCAAAAAACACTGCGGTAGTCTGTTACCTAACTCAGGGTTTCCCAACCAGTGTGCCTCCAGCTGTTGTATAACTACAACTCCCAGAATGTACGGTCTGTTAGCATGGGTGAGGGATTACCGCAAGTTTCCCGCTTCAAGTTTGAGATGCGGCAAATTTCCCCCTGCAGCAGGAAACTCACTTTAAACCCCCACCAATGTGAAAGTACCCTAAATACACTACACTACATTTACCCGAAATAAAGAGTAAAACAGTACATATACACTACACCCTTACACTGTCGCCGCCCCCCCCCCCCCCCACAATAAAAATTTAAAATGTCTTGTACGTCAGTTTTTCCAAAATGGAGCCTCCAGCTGTTGCAAAATAACAACTCCCAGTATTGCCGGCCAGCCATTGACTGTCCAGGCATGTTGGGAGTTTTGCAACAGCTGGAGGCACCCTGTTTGGAGAAAAATTACGTACTGCATTTTTGGTGGAAGAGGAAGTGTAACGCTTGCATCCGGGTACACCCCTAATTTGGCCCTCAAATGCGCATGGTGTTCTCTCACTTCAGAGCCCTGTGGTATTTCAAGGCAACAGTTTAGGGCCAAACATGGGGTATCTCCGTAAAAAAAATTTTTTTTACACTAACATGCTTGTGTTGCCCCACACTTTTCATTTTCATAAGAGGTAAAAGGAAAAAAAGACCCCCAAAATTTGTAACACCATTTCTTCCAAATACGGAAATACCCATATATGGGTATAAAATGCTCTGCGGGCGCACAACAAGGCTCAGAAGTAAGTGCGCACTATGTACGTTTGAGGCCTAAACTGGTGATTTTCACAGGGGTGGCTGATGGTTACAGCGGTTCTGACATAAACACAAAAAAATAAATACCCACATGGGACCCCATTTTGGAAACTCTACCCCTCACTGAATGTAACAATGGGTATAGTGAGCCTTAACACACCACAGGTGACTGACAGATTTTTTAAACAGTGGTCCGTGAAAATGAAAAATTACATTTTTCATTTGCACAGCCCGCTGTTACAAAGATCTGTCAAACGTCAGTGGGGTGTAAATGCTCACTGCCCCCCTTGTTACGTTTCTTGAGGGGTGTAGTTTCCCAAATAGTGTGCCATGTGGGGTGTTTTTCGCTGTTCTAGCACCTAAATCAGACATGCCCCCAAAAAACAATTTCAGCAAAACTCGCTTTCCAAAAGCCCAAAGTCGCTCCTTCCCTTCTGAGCCCTCTAGTGCAACCGCAGATCACTTTACATCCACGTATGATATATTTCCTTACTTATATACTTGGGTTTCAAATTTTGGGGGACATTTTCACCTATTACCCCTTGTGAAAATTTTCATTTCCAACTTTATTGAAAATTCGTCAAACACCTCTGGGGTGTTAAGGCTCACTGTACCGCTTGTTATGTTCCTTGAGGGATGTAGTTTCCCAAATAGTGTGGGGTGTTTTTTGCTGTTCTGGCACCATAGGGGCTTCCTAAATGTGGCATGCCCCCCAAAAACCATTTCAGCAAAATTCGCTCTCCAAAACCCCATTGTAGCTCCTTCTCTTCTGAGCCCTCTAGTGCACCCACAGAGCACTTTACATCCACATATGAGGTATTTCCTTACTCAAGAAAAATTGGGTTACATATTTTGGGGGTCTTTTTCTCCTTTTACCCCTTGTAAAAATAAAAAATATGGGTCTACAAGAATAAGTTAGTGTAAAAAATGAAGATTTTGAATTTTTGCCTCCACTTTGCTGCTATTACTGTGAAACACCTAAAGGGTTAACAAACTTACTGAAAGTCATTTTGAATACATTGAGGGATGCGGTTTTCATAATGGAGTCATTTATGGAGTATTTCTAATTTGAAGGACCTTCAAATTCACTTCAAAACTGATCCCTGAAAAATTCAGATTTAGAAATTTACTCGAAAAATTTGAAAATTGCTGCTGAACTTTGAAGCCCTCTGATATCTTCAAAAAGTAAAAACATCTCAACTTTACGATGCAAACATAAAGTAGACATATTGTATATGTGAATCAATATATCATTTATATGCAGCAAGAATGAAGGGTGACCCGGCACTAACAGGACTAAGGCTGCGACTACGACAAAGGAAAGTAGTGGTGGAGTGCATCTGTAACCCTGTATAAATGTTGATACAGGTGGTGCAAAGTCCAAATACAAGGGTGCAGATATATAATCAAGAAGGCAGGACTGCACTCACCAGATTTCATCGAAGCTTTATTATGGCATTCCAGGTAACAGAAGCAGGTGGGTGGAGGGAGGCGGGGGACGTAAACCAGGACAGACTGTTTCACGCCAGTAACGGCGCTTCTTCAAGCCGGTATAACTTACCATGTCACCCATGACTCTATATATAGACGTCATGGTGGGCGGTATCTAAGTCACAAGTCATAACAAAGTGCACACGTAATATAAGGTCGCAGTAGGAAAAACATCCTCAGAGGTTAGTATATTTATATTTAAAAAAATTTAAATAGTTTAAAAAAAGGAGATTCAAAGTCAAAAAGTTTTAAAAATGCACAAAGAGGACATGAAAAAAGATTTTATAGATAAATACTTATGATAAAGTAAATGATAAAAACTGTAAAAAGTTGAAAACTATGTTGGAATTGCCCATTGGTAATATTGTTAACAATAATAATAATGTAATGCTAGCAGCAAGTTACCGTATTTTTCGCCCTATAGGACGCACCCAATTTTTAGGTGCAAAATCTAAAAAATTAAAGATTTTGAACCCAATAGTGGTCTTCAACCTGCGGACCTCCAGATGTTGCAAAACTACAACTCCCAGCATGCCCGGACAGCCGTTGGCTGTCCGGGCATGCTGGGAGTTGTAGTTTTGCAACATCTGGAGGTCCGCAGATTGAAGACCACTGCATAGGAGGTAATACTCATGTGTCCCCGCCGCTCCTGACCCGTCACCGCTGCCCTGGATGTCGCTCCATCGCTGTCGCCGTGTCCCCGTCGCTCCGGAACGTCTCTGCTGCCGGCCGGGTATCCTCGCTCTCCGTTGCCGCCATCATGTCGTTACGCACGCCGACGAGCGTACGCGACGACGCGGTGACGAGGAAGGAGAGCGCCGGCCATACAGGGGATCCCTGAACGGAGAAGACACCGAGGAGGCAGGTAAGGTCCCTCCCGGTGTCCTGTAAGCACTAACACGGCTATTCAGTCGGGCTGTTTGGGACCGCACGGGCGGTCCTGTATTAGCCGCGGGTCCCGGCCGTTGATGGCCGCAGGGACCGCCGCGATAGGGGTGTATTCGCCATATAAGACGCACCGACTTTTTCCCCCCAGTTTTGGGGAAGAAAAAGTGCGTCCTATACGGCGAAAAATACGGTAAATGAAAAATGAAAAAAATTCTTTGGTCCTTAATGTGAAAATGGACTGGATCCTTAAGGGGTTAATAATGCAAATAAAAAAAAAAAAGAGTGAGAACTGTGGAAAACAGAACTGGAATTTAAAGAAAATGCTGCCCTGATACTATAATAGAATGTAAACTATTTCTCATGTGGCCCTGAATTACACTTTCCCCATTTCCCACCACAAAAACAAAACTTTTATTTTTCAGTCACACAACAAGGATTTGATTCATAATGCAGACCAAGAGGAATACATTATTATTTTGTCTCATCAGCAATTCTCCCAGAATTATGGGAATTGTCCAAGCCTTGGTCCCAAATCTCAGAGGCAGCTATTTTGCCAGCAAACTTGGGGACAGGAAAATTAAAGAAATCATTTATACTTAATATATAAAAGAACAACTGAAAGACTATAGCTGGACGTCAAACTAGACCATTGAGGAGATGTTTTTTTCCATTCTGCTGTTAGTGTTTTTCTAGTGTAATTGTGTCTCATTCATATGTGGCTGTGGTTCTCTACCCCCTTTATTCATTGATAGTATGACTAAACAGTGGTTTACCTGACTAAAGCCAACGGAACAGCACCGCAGCTTCTTTGTTCTGGCTATCAGTGGGATCCTGGTTTCATCATATGTCTGTATTCATGTTTTGTGCTTCAAACATATATTAGTATTTGTTTTATTCTCTGTTTTATTCCAGGTTGCATGAGAAGACTGGTGCAAGTCTTGTGCAGGCTCAAAAGAGGTCAGCCCAGCCATTCCTTCCCAAGGTCATTTGAAGTCCCTTGAGCACAAGGGGACTAGAGAATACAATAGACCACAACAGGGGCGGACACAGACAACAGAGGGCCCCTGTGCAAAGAATATGCCTGCCCCCCCCCCCCCCCCCCACCCAGGTAATATGTTAGTACGTTTGCAAGTAGTAAATTAGGTAAGTAGAACATTCTCTAAGTAGGTAGGCAAGTAGTAAGTTTGCAAGTTATTTAGGCAGGTAGTAAGTTCAGTTGGTAGGAAGGCAAGTGAAAGGTTTGCCGCAAGGTAGGTAGGTTACCGTATATACTCGAGTATAAGCCGACCCGAATATAAGCCGAGGCCCCTAATTTCACCCCAAAATCCCAGGAAAAGTTATTGACTCGAGTATAAGCATAGGGTGGGAAATACATCATCCCCCCTGTCATCATCCAGACCCCCGTCATTAACACCCTCATCATCATCACCCTGTCATCATCCCCCCTTCATCATCACCGCCTGTCATCATCCCCCCTTCATCATCCCACACACCCCCTTCATCATCCCCTTGTCATCATCCCTTGTCATCATCCCACACCCCCCTTCATCATCCCCTTGTCATCATCCCCACCCCCCTTCTTCATCCCCTTGTCATCATCCCACACACTCCCTTAATCATCCCCTTGTCATCATCCCCACCCCCCTTCATCATCCCCTTGTCATCATCCTCTTGTCATCATCCCACACCGCCCCTTCAACATCCCCTTTCATCATCCCACACACCCCCCCTTCATCATCCCCTTGTCATAATCCCACACACTCCCCCTTCATCATCCCCTTGTCGTCATCACCACATGTCATCATCATCACCGCTTGTCAAAGTCTGATACAGTGGTCTTCAACCTGCGCACCTCCAGATGTTTCAAAACTACAACTATTAGCAAGCCCTGGCAGCCATCGGCTGTCCGGGCTTGCTGGGAGTTGTAGTTTTGAAACCTCTGGAGGTCCGCAGGTTGAAGACCACTGCGGCCTTCGACATCATCCAGCCCCCTCTCACCCCCTTTAGTTCTGTACGGTACTCACCTCCGCTCTGCGCTGGTCCGGTGCTGCAGGACTGTCCGGTAGGGAGGTCGTCCGGTGGGATAGTGGTTTAGGGCTGCCATCTTCACCGGGGGCCTCTTCTCTGCGCTTCGGGCCCAGAATAGAGGCGTTGCCTTGACGATGACGCAGAGGGACATTGGTAATGAGCGTACCTCTGCGTCGTCGTCAAGGCAACGTGACTATTCCGGGCCCGAAGCGCGGAGAAGAGGCCCCCCCGATGAAGATGGCAGCCCGGAACCACTATCCCACCGGACGACCTCCCCACCGGACAGTCCTGCAGCACCGGACCAGCGCCGAGCGGAGATGAGTACAGAACTAAAGGGGGTGAGATCGGCTGGATGATGTCGAAGGCCGCAGTGGTCTTCAACCTGCGGACCTCCAGAGGTTTCAAAACTACAACTCCCAGCAAGTCCGGACAGCCGATGGCTGCCTGGGCTTGCTGGGAGATGTGGTTTTGAAACCTCTGGAGGTCCGCAGGTTGAAGACCACTGAGGGCGGAGAGTTCACTCGAGTATAAGCCGAGGGGGGTGTTTTCAGCACGAAAAATCATGCTGAAAAACTCGGCTTATACTCGAGTATATAGGGTATACGTTTGTTAGGTAGGCAGGAAAAGCATTTGCTAGGTAGGTAATATGTTTGGTTGGTAGGTGGGTGGCCACGTTACATTTGGTAGGTAGGCCCTTAGTCCAGTGTTTTCCAAACAGGCTTTGGCTGTTTGGGCATGCTGGGAGTTGTAGTTTTGCAACAGCTGGAGGCACTCAGGTTGGGAAACACTGGACTAAGGGCCCAACTACCCACCAAAATGCCACCTTCTGCTTCAAAACTCTAACTTCCAGCTTAAGACTGTCCGAGCATGCTGGGAGTTGTAGTTTTGCAACAGATGGAGAGACAACGTTTCGAAAACACTGCCGTAGTTAGTGTTTCCCAACATACGGGCCTCCAGCTGTTGCAAAACTACAACTCCCAGCATGCCCGGACAGTCTTAAGCTGGGAGTTAGAGTTTTTCAACAGCTGGAGGCACCCAGGTTGGAAAACAATGGACTAAGGACCTACCTACCAAACCTGAGTGTCTCCAGCTGTTGCAGAACTATAACTCCCAGCATGCCTGGACAGCTAAAGACTGTCAGGGGAATGCTGGGAGTTGTAGTTTTGCAACAGCTGGAAGTTCCCAGGTTGGAAAATACTGACTAAGGCAGTGTTTTCAAAACAGTGTCTCTCCAGGTGGTCCAAAACTACAACTCCCAGCATTCCCGGACAGTCTCTAGCTGTCAAGGCATGCTGGAAGTTATAGTTTTGCAACAGCTGGAGGCACACTTATTTGTAAACACTGGTGTAACACTGGAGGCACACTGATTTGTAAAACTGGTGCTGAAACAATGATGACACTGAGCGCACAGTGATTCACTGACCTGCAGGAAAAGCAGAAGGTGGCGAACAGAGAACGGGACACCAATATTGGAGCAACGGGGGAGCATAGACAGTTGAGTTAGTTTCTTTTGGAATCATTTTCATCCCTGGCACAGTGGATAAAACTAAAATAAAATACTAAAAAAGCCAGCAAGTAGAAGTAAAACGTCCGTCTTTATTCAGGGTTCTTCCTTAAAAGCCTTCACGGTGGCAGACAAACCGTGAACATATCAAAAATATGAAATATTGCACAAACAGAGGGGGGTCCCAAGCATGGCTGACGCGTTTCTGATCTATCGATCCTTACTCATAGCCTGTAGATCCTCAAATGAGGCACCCTTATATACTCCAGGGCATTTTCCCCATTCCCACAGGAAGGGGAGGGACAGGTCCACATCACATGTGCACGTGATTAAAACAAAAACATGGGACCAAACACAGATAAATTATTCGGAGACATATCAGTAATGTAATATTAAATCTGTTTTGCTATTTAGACCATGGGGTTGAATACAATTCAAAAGATAAATCCACATGATTTCCCTATTGTGGAGGGATCGAATATGGTCACCTCCCCTTTTATTTAGCTTCACCTTCTCAATGCCTGAGAACCTGAGGGAAGTGGTGTCTGAATTATGACATATTAGAAAATGTTTAGATATGTTAGAAATGTTCGAGCTTAAAGGGCCAGCAGCATGTCTAATGTGCTCTTGCATGCGTTTTTTAAGGGACCTTGTGGTGGAACCCACATATGTTAAGTGACATTGTGTGCACATGATTTTATATAAAACAAAAGTGCTATCACAGTTTATAAAGTTGTGAATGACATGGCATTTGCCATCCACCGTACCTTCTATTTTCTGGCATTTTTCGGCAAAGGGACATACCACACACCACGATTTACCACACTTGTGGAAGCCCTTGGTGCTAATCCACTGGGTGGTAACACTAGCCGTGTCCACCATACTGGGAACAAGGAGATTGGATAGAGTAGGTGCCCGCCTCGCTGCCAATCTCACACCTGACTTTATAATCTCCCCTACCGTGGGATCTGTTGATAGCAAAGGTAAGTGTTTAATTACAATGCGTTTGATGTCATTAAATTCTGGACTGTACGTGGTGACAAATGTAGGACAATCTTGTGATTCAGTTGGTTGCTTACTTGTAAAAAGGGATTTTCGATCCATAGGATCCACTCTCGACCGAGCTTTTTTCAAGAGCCATCCAGGGTAACCTCGAGCCGCCAGGCGTGTGCATGCTGCATCAGCTTCCCTGCGGTACACCTCGGCGGAAGAACTGTTCCGCTTAATTCGTATAAGTTCACCTACTGGTATGGCTCTTACCGTGTGTTTGGAATGGCATGAATTCGCCCTTAGGATGGTATTGCCTGATATCTTTTGTCTGTAAGGATCAACCTCAATTTTATTTGTATCAGGGTTGCCACGTAATATGACATCCAAAAAGGGAGTTTCACTTTTACACCATGTGGGGGTAAACGTAAGATTGAACCGATTATTATTGATATATGTCATGAATGCATCAACGGTCAGATGGTCAGACGACCAAATAATGAACATATCGTCCACATACCTCCCATACCATGCGAGGCATGTGGAAAATGGATTGGTGTCAGAAAAAATAAACTGCTCCTCCCACCAAAAAACAAAAAGCTTAGCCCGAGCTGGTGATGACTTTGCTCCCATTGAAGCACCCGTGCGCTGCAAATAAAAATTGTTACCAAACATAAAATAATTGTGTTTTAACACAAAATCTACCACCTCAATAATGTAATGTCTCAAATCCACAGAATATTTAGAAAATCTCATCAGTATATCCGAGATAGCTGATAATGCCAGGTTTTGAGGAATACTGGAATAGAGCGATTCAATGTCGCAAGTAAGCCACGACAGAGAATCGCTCCATGTGAATTCATCCATGATTTTTAGCAAGTGCTTAGTGTCCTTGATATAACTTGGGCATTGCATAACCAGAGGTTACAGTACTGAGTCCAACCACTCGCATAGGTGCTCGTTAAGGGATCCGATCGCCGCCACGATCGGACACATCGGCGGCGGGAATCGGTCCTTATGCAGCTTGGGTAGCGAGTGGAAGATAGGAATAATTGGAGCAGGCACGAAAATATAATCCACTTCTTTTTGGGTCAAAATAGATCTGGCTTTCCCCTCTTCCAACAGAGTCAACAGTTCTTTTTTAAAAGGTTCAGTGGGATCCCCACAAAGTTTAAGGTAAGTTTTATCATCAGATAGTAGATTTTCATTTAAATTGATATACAGTCCCGTGTCCATACATACTACCGAGCCGCCTTTATCGGCGGATCGGATCGTCAAATTTTTGTTTTTCTTTAATTTCTTTATGGCAGCAGCCTCCTTTTTATTCAAATTAGGACATTACTTTTACATAGTTACATAGTTACATAGTTAGTACGGTCGAAAAAAGACATATGTCCATCAAGTTCAACCAGGGAATTAAGGGGTAGGGGTGTGGCGCGATATTGGGGAAGGGATGGGATTTTATATTTCTTCATAAGCATTAATGTTATTTTGTTCCAGGAATGTATCTAATCCTGTTTTAAAGCTGTTAATTGTTCCTGCTGTGACCAGTTCCTGAGGTAGACCGTTCCATAAATTCACAGTCCTCACGGTAAAGAAGGCATGTCGCCCCTTGAGACTAAACTTTTTCTTCTCCAGACGGAGGGAGTGCCCCCTCGTCCTTTGGGGGGGTTTAACCTGGAACAGTTTTTCTCCATATTTTTTGTATGGGCCATTTATATACTTATATACGTTTATCATATCCCCTATTAAACGTCTCTTCTCAAGACTAAACAATTGTAACTCCTTTAATCGCACCTCATAGTTAAGATGATCCATGCCCCATATTAGTTTAGTCGCGCGTCTCTACTTTTGATTGTAGATTAACCAAATCTTTCATGATAAGGTCCTGGAACCAATCAAAAATTGCTGGTCTGGTCTGTATGGGGTAAACATTTTGGTTTTTAGTGGAGAAGGTATGTGCAGTATTCACTTCATCACAAATAGATATCCCACTATTTTCAAGGAGACAGAGATCTCTAAAAGCAATTTATTCTGCTAACGTATGCATTAGTGGTAAATCAGGGTTTATAGAAAGTTGAGGTGGGTCCGATGGTTCATCAGCATTTTCCACAAAAAAATGTTTCTTAACTGTTAAAGTTCTTACAAATTTATTTATATCCAAAATTGTCCAATAAACATCAAAATGATGTGTAGGAGAGAAACCCAGTCCTTTCCACAGGACCGAGGTTTCTTCATCTGTAATGATTTGTGCAGAAATGTTAATGACTTGAAAATCCTCTTTTATTACTTTTTCCGTTTGTCCTTGTTACGCTCCGAAGCTCTTCTTCCTATGTTTTCTGCCACCGCGCCTTCCTCGTTTTTTGACTGTCTTCTCGCATTACGATTCTTGTGAGTGTTCACATATTGCGGTTCTGAGTCCCCACTAGTGTCCGTGGTATCTGAACAATCTGAATTTTCAGTAAACTCCTGGTCAGAAGAACTAAATTCACATGGAGCGATTCTCTGTCGTGGCTTACTTGCGACATTGAATCGCTCTATTCCAGTATTCCGCAAAACCTGGCATTATCAGCTCGGATATACTGATGAAATTTTCTAAATATTCTGTGGATTTGAGACATTACATTATTGAGGTGGTAGATTTTGTGTTAAAACACAATTATTTTATGTTTGGTAACAATTTTTATTTGCAGCGCACGGGTGCTTCAATGTGAGCAAAGTCATCACCAGCTTGGGCTAAGCTTTTTGTTTTTTGGTGGGAGGAGCAGTTTATTTTTTCTGACACCAATCCATTTTCCACATGCCTCACATGGTATGCTAGGTATGTAGACGATGTGTTCATCATTTGGTCGTCCGACCATCTGACCGTTGATGCATTCATGACATATATCAATAATAATCGGTTCAATCTTAAAGGGGTATTCCAGGCAAAAAGTTTTTTTATATATATCAACTGGCTCCAGAAAGTTAAACAGATTTGTAAATTACTTCTATTAAAAAATCTTAACCCTTTCAGTACTTATGAGCTTCTGAAGTTAAGGTTGTTATTTTCTGTCTAAGTGCTCTCTGATGACACCTGTCTCGGGAAACGCCCAGTTTAGAAGAGGTTTGCTATGGGGGTATGCTTCTAAACTGGGCGTTGTCCGAGACAGGTGTCATCAGAGAGGACTTAGACAGAAAAGAACAACCTTAACTTCAGAAGGTCATAAGTACTGAAAGGATTAAGATTTTTTAATAGAAGTAATATACAAATCTGTTTAACTTTCTGGAGCCAGTTGATATATAAAAAAAAGTTTTGGCCTGGAATACCCCTTTAAGTCCCAGGATGCCCTTGGTCCTAGTGGGGTTAAAAGGTCAAAAGATTAAAATATATAAACTAAGAAGACACTGTGAAGTACGGGGATATACTCGGCAGGCCTGGAGAAATATTTTTCTAAAAGATGTTTTTATGTACTTGATGTATTTCTAGGTGTATATTAATTATATATATATATATATATATATATATATATATATATATATGTCAAAGAAGAAAGCAGCACTCCTAAAGCGTGAGTAGGTGCCTCCAGCTAGGATCCGGGTCCAGGATCCTGCATACGTAGTTCCAAGGAAAATGCTGTGGCACTCAAGGTATGGTGAAAAAATGAAAACTATTTATTCATCCCAAATGTGCAAAGAGCAACGTTTCAATGGTCTCACACCATCATTATCAAGTGGCTTCATAATGATGGTGTGAGACCATCGAAACGTCGCTCTTTGCACATTTGGGATGAATAAATAGTTTTCATTTTTTCACCATACCTTGAGTGCCACAGCATTTTCCTTGGAACTATATATATATATATATATATATATATATATATATATATATACACACAAATAAAAAAAATTTTGCAGTCTCTTGTAATACCGTTTTTATTGGACTAACAGAATTTTGTAGAGACAAGCTTTCAGGATTCCTCCCTTTATCAAGTCCAATAGTCAAGGACTAATGAACAAAGGACTTTATAAATTATCAGGGAGGAATCCTAAAAGTTTGTCTCTACAAAATTCTGTTAGTCCAATAAAAAAGGTATTACAATCTGCATCACTGGACTAATATGGCTACTCACATTTACTATACAGATATACACATACCTGAAGGTGGTTTAGAACCCTGTGATGTCACACATGCTTGTGATGATGTCACCGTAAGCTGTACAAGGAGGTGCGCGCCGGCTGCAGTCTCTTCAGTGTGTTTTGCATTCACAACCTGTGGTGCAAAGTGTTTGTTAGAGAGTTTCTATTTGCGATAGAGAATTCAAGATTTTGACCGTTCCTTGTCTGAAGAGAGAACCACAAGGTAAGTCTCAGCCTCTTCTATTCATACATACACAGGGCTTTTTGTTTGACAGTTTTTTTTTTATTGCTGTTGCTTTTTTTTTTAGCAAAAAAAAAAAAAAAGAAATTAATTTCCAAAAGAAATAACAAAAGTTATATTCCTCATAGCATTGTGACAATACTTGGCTTAGGCATTAAACATAATAAAACACACAGATAGTATCATGACCAGAGCTTTTTCTTGCAAAACTGCTAAAATGCAATTATGCCCAAAAAAGCCCCCAAGAAAAAGAGTCCTAATTCATGAAGTTCTAAAAGATATAAGTCTATGAGAAAGATTTGGTGGTGTAGTAAAAGAATAACAGAAAGATTAGGGCAGAAATATAATAGTATATAATAGAATTCTGTGTGTACTAACAATAGAAATACTCTGGGTACTCCGAAAGGGAAAACATTTTTCAAATCAACTAGTGGCAGAAAGTCATATAGGGGACAGATAGATCCCAATGAGGTGGGGTAAGTTCATTATTAGTAAATGTATATAGCGGGATAGCCCAATTGTATCTACAGTATGAAGTTCACATGGCCCAGTGACCATACAACCAAGCCCTTATAATCCGCCATTACTAGGACAGATTCAGGGTTATCAGATATTACTATGACCGGAGAGGTTCAGGTTTATCAGATATTACTAGGACCGGACAGGTTCAGGGTTATCAGATATTACTAGGACCGGACAGGTTCAGGGTTATCAGATATTACTAGGACTGAACAGGTTCAGGGTTATCAGATATTACTAGGACCGGACAGGTTCAGGGTTATCAGATATTACTAGGACCGGACAGGTTCAGGGTTATCAGATATTACTAGGACCGGACAGGTTCAGGGTTATCAGATATTACTAGGACCGGACAGGTTCAGGGTTATCAGATATTACTAGGCCCGGACAGGTTCAGGGTTATCAGATATTACTAGGACCGGACAGGTTCAGGGTTATAAGATATTACTAGGACCGGACAGAATCAGGGTTGTCAGATATTACTAGGACCGGACAGGTTCAGGGTTATCAGATATTACTAGGACCGGAGAGGTTCAGGGTTATCAGATATTACTAGGACCGGACAGGTTCAGGGTTATCAGATATTACTAGGACCGAACAGGTTCAGGGTTATCAGATATTACTAGGACTGGACAGGTTCAGGGTTATCAGATATTACTAGGACCGGACAGGTTTAGGGTTATCAGATATTACTAGGACCTGACAGGTTCAGGGTTATCAGAAATTACTAGGACCGGACAGGTTCAGGGTTATCAGATATTACTAGGACCGGACAGGTGCAGGGTTATCAGATATTACTAGGACCGGACAGGTTCAGGGTTATCAGATATTACTAGGACCGGACAGGTTCAGGGTTATCAGACATTGGTAACCTCAGGGAAGACGTCTCCATATAAAACACTTATAGAGAAGCGTCTTCTTCTGAGGTCTTAGTGTTATCTTGTGGTTGTGTGCTGGACATTTCTGCTCTGTATGAAGGATCTATTGTATAATGACAGGAATGATGACATGTTGTCTAATGTGTTCACTTATCTCTCTCTCTAGTGTTTTCAGGCTCTGACCTGTGACCATGGCCTCTCCACAAGACCCATTGCTGAAGGAGGAGGAAGAAGCAATGGAGGACCATAGTGATATGGATGTAGAAAAGGGCGATATCCCTGAGAGGCAGAACCTGCCATCTCTAAGCGTGATGTCCACCGCACGTTCCATCATCACCGTAGTGATCCTCGCCTTTGTTAATTTGCTCATCTATGCAAATCGCTCCAGCGTGGCGGGGGTGCTGCCTTATATACAGAAAGCATATGACACCAATGCTAGTCTGTCCGGCTTATTGAATACATTGTTCATTGGAAGCTACGTGCTGGTCGCACCAATTGCCGGATATTTGGGCGACCACTGTAATAAGAAATATACTGTTTGCGCAGGAGTCATCGTTTGGCTGAGCATGACACTTACCCTGTCATTCATCCCTGACGGGTACTTCCTGCTCTTCCTGCTGACGAGTGGACTAGTTGGGGCCGGAGAGGCGACTTTCTGCACCATCGCCCCCTCCATCATTGCAGACCTTTTTACAAGTGACCAGCGGACCCGTATGCTGAACGTGTTTTACTCCGTCATACCTGTAGGCTGCGGACTAGGATACATCATCGGGCCCAAAGTGACTGATGCAGCAAGGGGCGATTGGCACTGGGCATTTCGGGTCACCCCTGGCCTGGGCCTCATAGCTGTGGCTTTGATGATTTTGGTCACAAAGGAGCTTCCAAGAACGACTACAAACGAGAAGAAGAACAACAAATCCCAGAAGTTTTCCAAATGGGCGACAGATCTGAAAAAACTCTTTAAAAATCGAAGCTTCATGTTAACCACCATGGGATCGACGGCTGTATCCTTCATAGTGGGAGCCATAGGTGTATGGGGTCCGTCATACCTGACCCACGCACGAACACTCCTACAAGAGAAGGACCCTTGCCGTGCTGAACCGTGTGACTATCACGACATCCTAATATTTGGTGTGGTTACAGTCGTTTCCGGCATTCTGGGAGTTGTAGCAGGGACGGAGATAAGTAAAAGATATCGCAAATCCAACCCACGGGCGGACCCTCTTGTGTGTGGATGCGCGATGATGCTCTCCGCCCCTTTTCTTCTGTTGGCATTGACTTTTGGCAACATCAGCCTCGTTGCCACCAACATCTTCATCTTCATCGGAGAGACGCTTCTGTCAGTAAATTTCACCCTCATATCTGACATTATACTAAAAGTAGTAACTCCATGGAGGAGATCTTCAGCCCTGGCCGTGCAGATGACAATCTATCACCTCCTAGGTGACGCCGGCAGCCCGTACCTCATCGGCCTGATATCTGACACCTACGAACGAGGATATGCCAAATCCCCTCTTCTGAAATACCGCAGCCTGGAGTATGCCCTCATGACCTGCACCATAATGGCAGTCATCGGAGGGGCCTTCTTCATGGCCACGGCCCTATATATAGAGAGGGACGAAAAAGAAGCAGAGATGGAATCAGAACCTCCGTCATCCTCCTCCTCCTCACTGCTTCCTGCCGATGAGGACCGCGCTTCAGACTGAGGAAAAGTCATTGCTTACCTTTATCTCGTTTACTTCATTAAAAAAAAATTAAGAAAAAAATAACTGCATTTGTTCTATGTTCCACTTTACCCCTTATTCTCTACCCAGGGGCGGACACAGACAGCAGAGGGCCCTTGTGCAAAGAACGTGCCTGTGCCCCACCCCCCAAAACATCAATTGTTCAGCACCCCCCCCCCCTCCATGTGTCACTTACTCAGGTGGACCCCCATATGTGTCACTTGCTGTATAAGTTTCTAATTATTTATTAAGGCCTCCCATATGCCGCAGCTCATTCAAGCCCCCCACATTAGGTAGCATAGATTCCCAACATTAGGTAGCATAGATTCCCCACATTAGGTAGCATAGTTTCCTCACATTAGGTAGCATAGTTTCCCCACATTAGGTAGCATAGATTCCCTACATTAGGTAGCAGTTTCTCCACATTAGGTAGCACAGTTTGCCCACATTAGGTAGCATAGTTTCCCCACATTAGGTAGCAGTTTCCCCACAATAGGTAGCACAGATTCCCCACATTAGGTAACATAGTTTCCCCACATTAGGTAGCATAGTTTCCCCACATTAGGTAACATAGTTTCCCCACATTAGGTAGCATAGTTTCCCCACATTAGGTAGCACAGATTCCCCACATCAGGTAACATAGTTTCCCCACATTAGGTAACATAGTTTCCCCACATTAGGTAGCATAGTTTGCCCACATTAGGTATCACAGATTCCCCACATTAGGTAACATAGTTTCCCCACATTAGGTAGCATAGTTTCCCCACATTAGGTAGCACAGATTCCCCACATTAGGTAACATAGTTTCCCCACATTAGGTAGCATAGCTTCCCCACATTAGGTAGCATACTTTCCCCACATTAGGTAGCATAGTTTCCCCACATTAGGTAGCACAGATTCCCCACATTAGGTAACATAGTTTCCCCACATTAGGTAGCATAGATTCCTCACATTAGGTAGCCATAGCCCCCCCAAACACACAGACAGACACAGACACACACAGAGACACACGTACCTGCCCTGCACAGCGCTTCTCCTCTCCGGCAGCGGCCTGACGAGTGACGTCACTGACGTCCTCCTGAGCGGGTCTGCAGAAGTACGTCACTTGTGCGACGTCCCTCGTCAGACCCCGGTCGGCCGGAGGAAGACTCACTGTCTAAAGTGCCCGCTGCGCTATTATACCCCACAGCTGCTTTAGAACAGTGAGCAGCGGCGGCGCCAACCCTACCATGAACCTACTAGGCACAAAAAAAAAGGGGGCAGCAAAATATCGCACCAGAAAAGTGCATCCTGGGACTTATGGTCCCACCGGGTCCCATATGGTAGGGCCGACCAGAGGCGGCTCTAGACTTTGTGAGGCCTTAGGCGAAACTTGAACATGAGGCCCTGCTTTATTTTCTGCTGAAATTACATGGTGGTCCAGCTGTGAGATGGTTATACTGTGACATCACTGTGTATTATCCCTGTACTGTGCCATCACTCTGTGTATTATCCCTGTAATGTCACATCACTGTGTATTATCCCTGTAATGTGACATCACTGTGTATTAACTCTGTAATGTGCCATCGCTGTGTATTATGCCTGTACTGTGACGTCACTGTGTATTATCTCTGTACTGTGCCATCACTGTGTGTATTATCCCTGTACTGTGACATCACTGTGTGTATTATCCCTGTACTGTGACATCACTGTGTATTATCCCTGTACTGTGACATCACTGTGTATTATCCCTGTAATGTGACATCACTGTGTATTATCCCTGCACTGTGACATCACTCTGTATATTATCCCTGTACTGAGACATCACTCTGTATATTATCCCTGTACTGTGAAATCACTGTGTGTATTATCCCTGTACTGTGACATCACTGTGTATTATCCCTGTACTGTGACATCACTGTGTATTATCTCTGTACTGTGACATCACTGTGTATTATCCCTGTACTGTGACATCACTGTGTATTATCCCTGTACTGTGACATCACTGTGTATTATTCCTGTACTGTGACATCACTGTGTATTATTCCTGTACTGTGACATCACTGTTTATTACGAAGCACAGTGATGTCACGGTTTATTACGAAGCACAGTTATGTCACAGTTTATTATGAAGCACAGAGAGGTCACAGTCTATTATGAAGCACAGTGAGGTCACAGTTTATTATGAAGCACAGTGATGTCACAGTTTATTATGAAGCACAGTGATGTCACAGTTTATTATGAAGCACAGTGATGTCACAGTTTATTACGAAGCACAGTGATGTCACAGTATATTACGAAGCACAGTGATGTCACAGTTTATTACGAAGCACAGTGATGTCACAGTTTATTACGAAGCACAGTGATGTCACAGTTTATTAAGAAGCACAGTGATGTCACAGTTTATTACGAAGCACAGTGATGTCACAGTTTATTACGAAGCACAGTGATGTCACAGTTTATTACGAAGCAGTGAGGTCACAGTTTATTATGAAGCACAGCGATGTCACAGTTTATTATGAAGCACAGCGATGTCACAGTTTATTATGAAGCACAGCGATGTCACAGTTTATTATGAAGCACAGCGATGTCACAGTTTATTACGAAGCACAGCGATGTCACAGTATATTACGAAGCACAGCGATGTCACAGTTTATTACGAAGCACAGCGATGTCACAGTTTATTATGAAGCACAGCGATGTCACAGTTTATTATGAAGCACAGCGATGTCACAGTTTATTATGAAGCACAGCGATGTCACAGTTTATTATGAAGCACAGCGATGTCACAGTTTATTATGAAGCACAGCGATGTCACAGTTTATTATGAAGCACAGCGATGTCAGCGATGTCACAGTTTATTATGAAGCACAGCGATGTCACAGTTTATTATGAAGCACAGCGATGTCACAGTTTATTATGAAGCACAGCGATGTCACAGTTTATTATGAAGCACAGCGATGTCACAGTTTATTATGAAGCACAGCGATGTCACAGTTTATTATGAAGCACAGCGATGTCACAGTTTATTATGAAGCACAGCGATGTCACAGTTTATTATGAAGCACAGCGATGTCACAGTTTATTATGAAGCACAGCGATGTCACAGTTTATTATGAAGCACAGTGATGTCACAGTTTATTATGAAGCACAGTGAGGTCACAGTTTATTATGAAGCACAGTGATGTCACAGTTTATTATGAAGCACAGTGATGTCACAGTTTATTATGAAGCACAGTGATGTCACAGAGACTACAGAATGTACAACTGTACGTATGATAAAGATGGTGGGATGCTATCGAAACGTCACACATACATGGGGGAATAAAACACTTTGGGGAACATGTATCATTGCATTTAGACCATTTTTCACGTCTACAATTTTTGCGCAATTGCGCTTTTTTTGCATAGAGCTGCGTTTTTTTTGGTGGACAGTTTTCTAAAGTTGTCACCAGTTTGGTCTACCGTACACCACCTAATCCAGTGGACTGGTATTTATCAATTGCGCAAAAAAAAAGTAGATGGTTTTTTTTTGCGCAATTGCGCTTTTTTGCAAGAAAAGTAGTCTAAACCTAAGAGTGCTAGCAAGGACTCGTAGAAAATGGCAGACGGTGGAAGATGCAGGTGGGGGATGTAGGAGCCGTCTCTCAGCACTGCAGTACTACAACTACTCCCATCATGGGACAGAATCTGTCCATGATGGGAGTTGTAGTCCTGGGACTGAAGGACAGATCGCAGCAGGTCATTCTCCAGAGACCCGCTGCGATCTGCATTTATTAACTTAAAAAGCCGGCGGTATATGCGGCTCCACTGCGCTGCCGCCGGCTCCTGTATACAGATGTCACGATTCATAATCCCCGCCTCCGGGAGAGGGGAGCTCTGATTGGTGGAAAGCTATTCACCAGTGTTAGCCAATCAGAGCTCCTGTCTTCTGGTGGGGATTATGAATTGTGACAGGTCTATACAGGGGAGCGAGTGGAGCCGCTTCTACAGTACAGTATATAATTGTTATGTGTACCCCCCCCAGACTAATAGTGACCACTTCTATAGTATATAATTGTTATGTGTACTGTACCCCCCCCCCCCCCCCCCCCAGACTAATACTGACCACTTCTATAGTGAGCGCTGGGACCACTGTGTGATTGACAGGTCCCCAGCGCAAGTGTCCGGCCCCACTGACCTTTATATGTTATAAATCTTTATGATACACACTGCCCGTCCTCCTCTTCATTCTTCTGATAGCGGAGACGCGCGGCTTCTGCTTTCACTATAGTCAGAGCGCCCCCTGTTGTTATCTGGCCCCAGCCCTGTGCAGTGTGGAGGCCGGGAGGGGGCGCTCTGTCTATAGACTATGAAACAGAAGCCGCTCATCTCCGGCATCAGAAGATGAAGAGGAGGACGGGCAGTGTGTATCATAAAGATTTATAACAAGGTCAGTGGGGCCGGACACTTGTGCTGGGGACCTGTCAATCACACAGCGGTCCCAGCGCTCACTATAGAAGTGGTCAGTATTAGCCTGGGGGGGGGGGGGGGGTACAGTACACATAACAATTATATACTATAGAAGGGGTCAGTATTAGTTTGGGGGGGGGGGGGTACAGTACACATAACAATTATATACTGTACTGTAGAAGCGGCTCCACTCGCTCCCCTGTATAGACCTGTCACAATTCATAACCCCCACCAGAAGACAGGAGCTGTAATTGGTGTATAGTGGTGAATAGCTTTCCACCAATCAGAGCTCCCCTCTCCCGGTGGCGGGGATTATGAATCGTGACATCTGTATACAGGAGGAGGGGGGAGGGGAGTGCAGTGTTGCCGCTGGCTTTTTAAGTTAATAAATGCAGATCGCAGTGGGTCTCTGGAGAATGACCTGCTGCGATCTGTCCTTCAGCCCGAGGACTACAACTCCCATCATGGACAGAGTCTGTCCATGATGGGAGTAGTAGTCCTAACAGTCGCAATACAGTTTCGCAGCTGGGGGATGTGTAAGAGCCATCCCTCAGCACTGCGGTACTACAACTACTCCCATCATGGGACACAAAATTTCCCATGATGGGAGTAGTAGTCCAAGGGCAGACTGACGGATCTCAGGGGTCTCACTCTTGAGACCCCTTGCAACTTCTCCGCCCCTGCCCCCTAGTGATGACATCATTAGGGGGCGGAGCTTCACAGTCCAGGCCTGAAGCCAGGGTGGTAAGTATGGCTCTGTTCTCATTATGCGTTTTGCATAATGGGAACAGAGCCTTTTTGGCAGTGTGTTCCCAAACAGGGAGACTCCAGCTGTTGTTTACCTACAGCCCCCATGATGGGAGTTGTAGTTTAGCAACAATTGGAGGCTCCCTCTTTAGGAACACACTGCATTATGTGCGCTCTACCTAGGGGAGAGCGCCAAAAATGTCATTTCAGATAAGTGAATGCAGAGGACTACCTGAGATTCGGTGGAGTGTGACGATGACTAGCATTTTTTTAATGTCAATAAAAGGGTTAACGAGGGCTGTGGGGGAGTGTTTTTTTAAATCCATTTTTTATTTCATGTGTTGTGTTTTTTATAATTGAAATTTCAGGCTTAGTAGTGGAAGCAGTCTTGTAGACGGAATCTATTACTAAGCTGGGCTTAGCGTTAGCCCCGAAAACAGCTAGCGCTAACCCCCAATTATTACCCCGGTACTAACCGCCACAGGGGTGCCGGGAAGAGCCGTTACCAACAGGCCCGGAGCATCAAAAATAGCGCTCCTTGGCCTAGGCGGTAACAGGCTGGGGTTATTTGGGCTGGGGAGGGCCAGTAACAATGGTCCTCGCCCATCCTGGTAATGTCAGGCTGTTGCTGATTGGTTGGTGTCTGATTGACACTGAAAATATGGGGAAGCCTATGTGTTGTTTTTTTTTGTAATAAAAAAAAGTGTGTGGTTCCCCATATTTTCAGTGTCAGTCAGATACCAACCAATCAGCAACAGCCTGACGTTACCAGGGTGGGCGAGGACCATTGTTACTGGCTCTCCCCAACCTAAATAACCCCAGCCAGGAGCGCTATTTTTGACACTCCAGGCCTGTTGGCCTGGGTAACGGGGTAATAATTGGGGGTTAGCGCTAGCTGTTTTTGTGGCTAACGCTAAGCCAGGCATTGAAAAAAAAATGTATTTAAAAAAAAAAACACTCCCCACACAGCCCTCATTAAACCTTTTATTGACATTAAAAAAAAGCTGTCATCATCGCAATACACTGAATCTGACGTACTCCTCCCCATTCACGTATCTGAAATGAGAAAAAAAAAAGGTTAGGACATAATTTGCGATCTCACCTGGTGAGTGCGCCCATACTGCAGTGTGTAACAGGGAGCCTCCAACTGTTCTTGTCTGCCTACTGTATCCTGTATATACAGTCATCTATAGATGGCTGTATATACAGGAGAGCGCACAAAGATTTAACTCAGAGCTGCAGTGTGGGTTAACTCTTTCCTTGCTGGGCTCCTGTATAGTATACATGGATACACTATGCCCCCTGTATACTATACAGTGGGCGGAGGTAAGTAGTGATGCTCTGCACCCTGTATATGTATATGCTATACATCACTCCTTACACTCCGTGGGGTGGGCGCTCTGCATCTGACCCATGGAGTAGTACCTGCAGTGAAAAAAATGCACACAGGGTACAAAAATGTTTGTTTCCGCACACCAGCAAAAATGCAAGAAAAAACACAAGGGGGGAGATTAATCAAAACCTATGTAGAGGAAGAGCGGTGCAGTTGCCCATAGCAACCTATCAGATTGCGCCTTTCATTTTTGTAAAGAAGCAATCTGATTGGTTGCCATGGGCAACTGCACTACTCTTCCTCTGTACAGTTTTTGATAAATCTCCCCCAAGAAAATTACCAAAATGCAGGAAAAGCTGGGACCGTTTTTCAGGCGTCTTTGCTGGTGGACAAAAAAAAACCTCAGTGGAATCCTGAAAAACAATAGAACAAAAGCCCAGCGTCCAGGATACACCACTATTCCTGTGAGGTGTAGAACAGGTCTACAAATAGAACTTTGTGGAGATTTAGACCATTGCACGAAATTTATCATGGGGCTTGCACAAGTTTGATAAATTTGGAGAAATTGCTCCAAATTTAGACCAAACAAAATGATCTTCAAAAAACGTCTACCAATAACAACATTGATACATCTCCCCCTTTGTTTTTGCACCTTATCTGGGAGTGCCGCTGGATCTTTAGTTTTTTAGATAGATAGATAGATAGATAGATGATAGATAGATAGATAAATAGATAGATAGATAGATATGAGATAGATAGATATGAAATAGATAGATAGATAGATATGAGACAGATAGATATGAGATAGATAGATGGATCAGTGTATCCCAACCAGGGGGCCTCTAGCTATTCCAAAACGACAACTCCCAGCATGTCTTTGGCTTTATGAGCATACTGGGAGTTGTAGTTTTGCAACAGCTGGAGGCCCCCTGGTTGGGAAACACTGCTGCATCTATCTATCAATCATCTATTTATCCATCTATCTCCTATCTATCTATCTATCTATCTATCTATATCATATCTATCTATCATCTAGCTATCTATATCATATCTATCATCTATCTATCTATCATCTATTAATCTATCTTTCTATCTATCTCATATCTAGCTATATATCTATATATCATCTATCTATCTATCTCTCATATCTATCTATCTTTCATCTATCTCTCATCTATCTGAGATAGATATGAGATAGATAAATAGAAAGATAGATAGATACATTAATAGATGGATATAGATAGATGGATAGATAGATATGATATAGATAGATAGATAGATATGATATAGATAGATAGATATGAGATAGATACATATGAGATAGATAGACAGATATGATATAGATAGATAGATATGAGATAGATAGATATGAGATAGATAGATGGATAGATATGAGATAGATAGATATGAGATAGATAGATAGATGGATAGATATGAGATAGATAGATATGAGATAGATAGATATGATATAGATAGATGATAGATAGATATGAGATAGATAGATATGAGATAGATAGATAGGAGATAGATAGATATGAGATAGATAGATAGATAGATAGATGGATAGATATGAGATAGATAGATATGAGATAGATAGATAGATGGATAGATATGAGATAGATAGATATGAGATAGATAGATATGATATAGATAGATGATAGATAGATATGAGATAGATAGATATGAGATAGATAGATAGGAGATAGATAGATATGAGATAGATAGATAGATAGATAGATGGATAGATATGAGATAGATAGATATGAGATAGATAGATAGATGGATAGATATGAGATAGATAGATATGAGATAGATAGATATGATATAGATAGATGATAGATAGATATGAGATAGATAGATATGAGATAGATAGATAGGAGATAGATAGATATGAGATAGATAGATAGATAGATGGATAGATATGAGATAGATAGATATGAGATAGATAGATAGATGGATAGATATGAGATAGATAGATATGAGATAGATAGATATGATATAGATAGATGATAGATAGATATGAGATAGATAGATATGAGATAGATAGATAGGAGATAGATGGATAGATAGATAGATAGATATGAGATAGATAGATATGATATAGATAGATATGAGATAGATAGATATGAGATAGATAGATAGATATGAGATAGATAGATAGATATGAGATAGATAGATAGATGATAGATAGATATGAGATAGATAGATATGAGATAGATAGATGGATAGGAGATAGATGGATAGATAGATAAATAAAAAAAACTCCAGAAGAGCAGCACAACAAAATGAAGAAAACCAATGCAATGGTGCACGCTGGGTGTGGACCTTGGTGAGAGCTTCACTTGTACTAGAAAAAAGCAAGAGACGAGCAGCACACAGAACAATCAGTGCAAAAAAGGTGGAGATTTATTGCATTATCCCAGTGTACAAGCTCCTTGAGAACGGCGACGAGAGGTCGCTGAAACGTCGCTTCTTTTGTACTCTGGGATAATGCAATAAATCTCCACCTTTTTTGCACTAATTTTTCTGTGTGCTGCTGGTCTCTTGATTTTTTATTTTTTTTGGATAGATAGATAGATAGATAGATAATAGATAGATGATTCATATAGATCAGTGTTTCCCAACTAGGGGGGCCTCCAGCTGTTGCAAAACTACAGCTCCCAGTATGCTTATAAAGCCAAAGGAATGCTGGGAGTTGTAGTTTTGCAACAGCTGGAGGCCCCCTGGTTGGGAAACTGATCTATCTATCTATATCATATAAATGTATCTATATCAAATCCATCTATCTATATCATATCCATCTATCTCCTATCTATCTATCTATCTAATCTATCTATCTGTCTATATCATATCTATCTATCATCTATCTATCTATCTAATCTATCTAATCTATCTGTCTATATCATATCTATCTATCTATCATCTATCTATCTATATCATATCTATCTATCTATATCATATCTATCTATCTATATCATATCTATCTATCTATCATCTATCTATCGATCTGTCTATCATCTATCTATCCATCTATTTATGTATCTTTCTATATATCATCTCTCTATCTATATATCATCTATTTATCTATCTTTCTATCTATCTCACATATATATATATATATATATATATATATATATATATATACATATATATATATATATATATATATATATATATTTATGTATCTATCTATATATCATCCATCTACCTATCTATCTCTCATATCTATTTATCTATCTATCTCTCATCTTTCTGAGTTAGATAGATAGATATGAGATAGATAGATAGATAGATAGATAGATAGATATGAGATAGATAGATAGATATGAGATAGATAGATAGATATGAGATAGATAGATAGATATGAGATAGATAGATAGATAGATAGATATGAGATAGATAGATAGATAGATATGAGATAGATAGATAGATAGATAGATAGATATGAGATAGATAGATATGAGATAGATAGATAGATATAAGATAGATAGATATGAGATAGATAGATATGAGATAGATAGATAGATATGAGATAGATAGATAGATATGAGATAGATAGATAGATAGATAGATAGATATGAGATAGATAGATAGATAGATAGATAGATAGATATGAGATAGATATGAGATAGATAGATAGATAGATAGATATGAGGATAGATAGATAGATATGAGAAAGATAGATAGATAGATGCATAAAAAGATGGATATAGATAGATGGATGGATAGATATCAGATAGATAGATAGATAGATAGATACATAGGAGATAGATATATAATAGATTGATAGATAGATAGATAGATAGATAGATCAGTGTTTCCCAACCTGGGGGCCTCCAGCTGTTGCAAAACTACAACTCCTAGTATGCTCATAAAGCCAATGGAATGCTGGGAGTTGTAGTTTTGCAACAGCTGGAGGCCCCCTGGTTGGGAAACACTGAACTACCTCCCACTGTCTCCTACAACTTTCCCCTCTCCCCCAAGCAAGTTACTTACTTTAAAAGGGCAGCATGAGCAGTGGGCACTGGGCAGGTAAGTCTTCCATACTGGTGGTGTCCGGGCCTGTATACACACAGCGGGCCTGCTCCACAAGGTCCAGTATACAGGGGAGTGAGAGAGGGGGAGGGGCTTCATACAGGGGAGTGAGAGAGGGGGAGGAGCTTCATACAGGGGAGCGAGAGAGGGGGAGGAGCTTCCTGTCTGCTCTTCCCAGTCTGCATAGCGCGGCCCCTGCGTGGTGACAGGGCTGCAGGCTGAAGATTTATTTAAAAAAAGGATGCCGGTGTGCGGTGGTTTTTTTGCGCCCCCGTAGATCCATGCGTCCGCTCCTCCCCCAGCTCTCCGAACATTTCCGAAGCTAGAGCTGGGGCAAGGGGAAGAAGGAGGTACACGCTCCCTCCCTGAGCTCGGCTGGACGCAGATCTCCACGGCACCCCCCCTCCCTGAGGACATAGATCTCCACGGCAGGTCCCTCCCTCATCTCCCCGAGCATAGGACGTAAATCTCCACGGCAGGTCCCCTCCCTCATCTCCCCTCCCTCAGGACATAGAGCAGTGCTCCCAATGAGCTCTATGTGTAAAGGGGGGACATACTGTACGGGCTCTTTAGCCCGTGCAGTATGTCCCCCTTTAGCCCCTGCAGTATGTCCCCCTTTAGCCCGTGCAGTATGTCCCCCTTTAGCCCGTGCAGTATGTCCCCCTTTAGCCCGTGCAGTATGTCCCCCTTTATCCCCTGCAGTATGTCCCCCTTTAGCCCGTGCAGTATGTCCCCCTTTAGCCCGTGCAGTATGTCCCCCTTTAGCCCGTGCAGTATGTCCTCCTTTAGCCCCTGCAGTATGTCCCCCTTTATCCCGTGCAGTATGTCCCCTTTACACATAGAGCTCATTGGGAGCACTGCTCTACGTCCTCAGGGAGGGGAGATGGGGGAGGGGACCTGCCGTGGAGATTTACGTCCTCAGGGAGGGGGCGTGCCGTAGAGATCTGCGTCCAGCCGACCTCAGGGAGAGGAGGTGAGGGAGGGGGCGTGTACTTCTCTCTCCCCTTGCTCTGCCCTCCCCCAGTTCTAGCTTCGGAAATGTTCGGAGAGCTGGGGGAGGAGCGGACGCATGGATCTACGGGGGCGCAAAAATCCACCTCACAGGAGTAGATGGCTCGGGGGGGGGGGGGGGGCGGGGGTGCAGCGGGGGCTCGGGCCCCTTACTGGTGGCCATGAGAGCTGCTAGTGACCTACTGCTGCTAGGGGGGCACAAGGGGGGGGGGCAATCATGATGTAGGGGGGGGCTGTGGCCCCCTCTGGTCCCCCTAACCCCGCCCCCCCATAGACGCCACTGGCTGCAGGGGTGGTTGAACGCAGCGTCCATCTGGGTGCTGTCAAACTTGCTGTGGTCGGGGAGTATGCGGTGGTATGTGGCCTAATGCTCGCCTCTGGGGCCGGACCTGGAGAGGGCACCGGGCCCCCTCTCACGCTGGGCCCCTGTGCAGCTGAACCGGCTGCACAGGCGATATGTCCGCCCCTGGTCACCACAACCAGCACATGTTTGTTTCTTGGAAAATCTTGAATACTAAGTGCACAGCCAACCACTTTTACATGTATGATCACATAAGGAGGAATCTCATACCATCCGAATTATTGAAAAGAAACAGTGGTGTCTTTTCTTTTCAAACAAGGGCAACAGGTTTCAGTTCCTTTTGCTGTGACCTTCATCAGGCATAAAACATCAATTACAGGAAACTATGCTTACATACCATAAAGGAGCAGGACTTCCTAGTTCATGACCTCTGGCTTGCCACATTATAAAAACATATACATATATATATATATATATATATATATATATATATATATATATACATATACAATACTATAGAAGAAGAGGAGCACCGTGATAGGGATTCCAGATCCGTCTGGGTGCTCAGCTTCAGGAATAGACCAATTCTCAAAACGTATCCAATAGAAGTAGAAGCGGCACTCCAATAGTGATGAAATCAAACGTAGTTTTATTCAAACATCTGTGCAGAAAAGCGACATTTCGGCTTAACAATAAATGCTTGAGAAAGGCATTTATTGGAGTGCCGCTTCTACTTCTATTGTATATATATATATATATATATATATATATATATATATATATATATCCAATATATAGAACATGAATTTGAAGTGTCACATATTTACAAAAAAAATTCCTAAAGTGTAGACAGATAATAATTGTCAGCTACATGCTGAGATCCCAAGAAATCTGAGATTTCTGGCCCTGACTATCAGCACACGTGCGGGAACTCAGTATGTATCGGGGAACATATGAATATTAACCCCTTAAGGACCCATGACGTACCGGTACGTCATGAGTCCACTCTCGATCTATAACGCGGGGCCTCTAACAACGGCTAGGACCCGTGGCTAATAGCGTGCAGCACTGATCGCGGTGCCGCGCGCTATTAACCCTTTAGACGCTGCATTCAATGTTGAACGCCACGTCTAAAGTGAAAGTAAAACATTGCCGGTTAGCTCAGGATCTCCTACTTTGCCTCCTGGTGTCCGATCGCCGAATGACTGCTCCGTGCCTGAGATCCAGGCATGAGCAGTCAAGCAGCAGAATCATCAATCAGTGGTTTCCTATGAGAAACCATTGATCAATGTAAAAGATCAGTGTGTGCAGTGTTATAGCCCCCTATGGGAGCTATAACATTGCAAAAAAAAAAAAAAAGTGAAAAAAAAGTTAATAAAGATCATTTAACCCCTTCCCTATTAAAAGTTTGAATCACCCCCCTTTTCCCTTTAAAAAAAAAAATAGTGCAAATAAAAATAAAAATAAACATATGTGGTATTGCCGCGTGCGGAAATGTCCGAATTATAAAAAAATATATCGTTGATTAAACCGCACGGTATAGGCGTACGCGCAAAAAAATTCCAAAATCCAAAATAGCGTATTTTTGGTCACTTTTTATATCATGAAAAAGGGAATAAAAAGTCCGATCAATAAGTCCTATCAATGCAAAATGGTACCACTAAACCAATGGTACCACTAAAACCTTCAAATCACGGCGCAAAAAATGAGCCCTCATACCACTCGATATGTGGAAAATAAAAAAAGTTATAGGGGTCAGAATATGACAATTTTAAATGTATACATTTTCCTATGATTATGATTTTTTACCGAAGTACGACAAAATCAAACCTATATAAGTAGGGTATCATTTTAATCGTATGGACCTACAGAATAAAGAGAATGTGTAAGTTTTACCGAAAAATGTACTGTGTAGAAACGGAAGCCCCCAAAGTTACAAAATGGCGTATTTTTTTTCAATTTTGTGTCACAATGATTTTTTTTTCTGTTTCACCGTATATTTTTGGGTAAAATGACTGATGTCATTACAAAGTAGAATTGGTGGCGCAAAAAATAAGCCATCATATGGATTTTTAGGTGCAAAATTGAAACAGTTATGATTTTTTAAAGGTAAGGAGGAAAAAATGAAAATGCAAAAACGGAAAAACCCCGGGTCCTTAAGGGGTTAATTAGGGGGCGTGAGTAAGGAACCAGCCAGGAAGAGGAACCAGTGCACCTCAGGGCTAGGGAATGGTCCGAGTGCACCAAGAGCATTGTTTACATATTTGTATTTTGAATAATATTTCAGGAATGGCACCTAGGAAGATAAGGTAACCATCATTTTGATCATCGTCACCCACAATAACAGGCTGTACCAACAGATAAGTGCGGGTGATGCTGCTGACAAATTCTCTTTAAGAATCCCTAGAGATTCATGTGTGTACTTTTTTTTCTGTTTTGTAGTATACGTTATGGAAAAATTAATGAAGACATTACAAAGTACAATTGCTCCCGCAAAAAACAAGCCCTTCTATGTGTGTGTAGATGATAAAATTATTAAAAATTGTAATGGCTATTAAAGGGCAAGGAGGAAAAAAACGAAAGTGCAACAATGAAAATTGTCCTGGTCCTTAAGGGGAAAAGGATGCTACATGGCAAGAACAACCTATTTGAAACCATTAAAATCACCTAGCACCAAGGGAAAATACAACAGAGAATTTATATATAGATAATTATCTACATAGTAGGATTCTAAATACATTTCTATATGCATACCATGTATTTGCAGACAACCCCTTTAACACCTTCTCAATTCTATTTTTTCCATGAGAAGCCTATGATACATCTGCACTAAGACTCCATGGGGACTCTACCAAGGCCTCTTTTACCTGTTTCAGCAAGAATAGCATAGCATGTAGACAAAATGATGGAACAGTTACAGAATTACGAGCCCCAATTAAATCAATAAAATCATTTGGGCACAATTCAAATTATACAACAGATTCTCTACAGGGTCATGATATATAGCACATATGTGAATGAAGATGATCTGTATCCATAGTATTTTACAGAACAGTTCTGTAGCATGAGTAATGTCACAGACGTCTCTGCAGATTAGATATTCTTACACATGATACACAAATACCAACATGCATTCACAATAATTGGTACTATACAAAAATTTTTTAAGTTGTTCAAGGCAACTATGAAGTGAACAACTGTACAACAGTTGTTCCCTTCTCAGAACCGTTTGTCACCTTTATCCTATCTACAAATCTACCATCTCTTCTATACCAGCAGTGAGTATAGAAGTGAAGTGTACTACCGGGAGCTTCATTTGGCTGCATCTAACGATTCTGGGGGTCTCAGCACTGAGACTCCTGACTATTTGAAACTTTTCTTTTTTATATAATAACAGTAATGCTTTAAAGAATACCCTGGTCTATAGTTTGTTAAATGATTTAATACAAAACAAGCTATGGAAATTCTGAACTATAATCACTAGGAAGGTGGTGATCCCATTAGAGCCAATCACATAACTTGAAGTGCCTCTAGATATAGCAATTTCATTAGTAAAGGAACATAAGTGTATAAATAGATCACAAAGAGCATATTTGTGCAAGAAAAATCTTGGCGCAAGGCGCCGTCTTTTCATAATCATTAGTTTTTATCCCCTTTGTTTCCCAATGACTTCTCATAACAGTAAGTACAGCTAATTTGTCACAGCGAGACAGAAAACTTTAGACGTGTGCTTACCACCGTTCACGCGCTTGCAATGGTTTGCACGTCGTACAGAATTACAATGGCTGTCTCCATAGCTTTTATTGCTTTTCATGTCATTTTGATGTTTTAGTATTTGTCCTAGAGCACTTGCCACATCTGTATACCATGACAGGGAAGCAGGGCTGGTTTTATGGTCAAATAAGACTTGGCAAAAGGAAGGCCCTTTGTTGTTTCAATAATTTCCATGCTCTAAAATAGAGTGTGTTAGATGCAGTACAATTCCTAACATAAGCTTTGCAATGCAATACATTGAATATTTCAAATAGTTAACAAAATTGTAGCCCTAAACTTAACCCCTTCATGACCCAGGGTTTTTCCGTTTTCGCACTTTTGTTTTTTCCTCCTTACCTTTAAAAAAATATAACTCTTTCAATTTTGCACCTAAAAATCCATATGATGGCTTTTTTTTTTGCGCCACCAATTCTACTTTGTAATGACTTCAGTCGTTTTACCCTAAAATCTACAGCAAAATGGGGAGAAAAATCATTGTGCGACAAAATTGAAGATAAAACAACATTATGTAACTTTTGGGGGCTTCCGTTTCTATGCAGTACATTTTTTGGTAAAAATGACACCTTCACTTTATTCTGTAGGTCCATACGATTAAAATGATACTCTACTTATATAGGTTTGATTTTGTCTTACTTCTGGAAAAAATCATAACTGCATGCAGGAAAATGTATATGTTTAAAATTGTCATATTTTTACCCCTGTAACTTTTTTTTTCTGCATACGGGCGTTATGAGGGCTAATTTTTGGCGCCGTGATCTGTAGTTTTTAGCGGTACCATTTTTGTATTGATCGGACTTTTTAATCACTTTTTATACATTTTTTCATGATATAAAAAGTGACCAAAAATAAGCTTTTCTGGATTTTTTTAATTTTTTTGCGTGTACGCCATTGACCGTGCGGTTTAACCCCTTAAGGACCGGGGCTTTTTCCGTTTTTTCATTTTCAATTTTTTCTCCTTAACTTTAAAAAATCATAACTTTTTAAAATGTTCACCTAAAATTCTATATGATGGCTTATTTTTTGTGCCACCAATTCTACTTTGTAATGACATCAGTAATTTTACCCAAAAATCTACGGCAAAACGGGAAAAAAAATCATTGTGCGACAAAAATGAAAAAAAAAATGCCATTTGGTAAGTTTTAGGGGCTTCCGTTTCTACGTAGTACATTTTTCGGTAAAAATGACACCTTATCTTTATCCTCTAAGTCCATATGGTTAAAATGATTCCCTACTTGTAAAGGTTTGATTTTGTATTACTACTGAAAAAAAATCATGAATACATGCAGGAAAATGTATACGTTTAAAATTGTCATTTTCAGAGCCCTATAACATTTTTTATTTTTCCATCTTCAGGGGGCTATAAGGGCTAATTTTTTGCGCTGTGATCTGAAGTTTTTGTCGGTACCATTCTTGCATTGATCAGACTTTTTGATCGCTTTTTATTAATCTTTTCATGATATAGAAAGTGACCAAAAATACGCTATTTTGGACTTTGGAATTTTTTTGCGCGTACGCCATTGACCATGCGGTTTAAAAAGCGGTATATTTTTATAATTCAGACATTTCTGCATGCTGCGATACAGCATATGTTTATTTTTATTTACACAGGTTTTTTTTTAATTCTTGGAAATGCTGGGTGATTCAAACTTTTATTAGGGGAAGGGATCATTGAAAGGGTTAGTGATTTTTTTACACTTTTCTTATGCAATATTATAGCTTCTATAGGGGGCTATAGCATTGCATGTACTGATCTTTAACAATGATTGATGCATCTCCTTAGGAATGCATCAATCAGTGTTTTCGGCGATTGAATGCTCAAGCCTGGATCTTAGGCTTGAATCATTCAATCGGCGATCGGACTTCAGGAAGCAAGGTAAGAGACCTTCCTCCTGAAGTATAGCTGTTCAGGATGCCGCGATTTTACAGCAGTGATCCCGAACAGCTCCCTGAGCTAACCGGCACATTTTACTTTCACTTTTAGCCGCGAAGCTCAGCTTTGAGCGCGCGGCTAAAGGGTTAATAGCGCGCGGCGCCGCGATCGGTTCCTGCGCGCTATTAGCGGCGGGTCCCGGCTTCACTATGACGCCGGGCCCCCCGTGATATAATGCGGGGTTACCGTGTAACCCCGCGTTATATCACGGGAGCGGGACCAAGGGCGTAGGTTTACGCCCTTGGTCCTTAAGGGGTTAATTAATTATATATTTTTATAATTCGGACATTTCTGCATATGGCGATACCACATATGTTTATTTTTATTTACACAGTTTTTTTTTAAATGGAAAAAGGGGGGGGGGGATTCTTACTTTTATTAGGGAAAGGGTTAAATGATCTTTATTAACTTTTTTTTTCACTTTTTTTTTGCACTGTTATAGCTCCCATAGGGGGCTATAACACTGCACACACCGATCTTTTACATTGAGCATTTTTATCCCATAGGAAACCATTGATCAATGATTCTGCCCCTTGACTGTTCATGCCTGGATCTCAGGCATTGAGCAGTCATTCAGCGATCAGACACCAGGAGGCAGGTAAGGGGACCCACCTCATGTCTTACAGCTGTTCAGGATGCCACGATTTCACCGCGGTGGTCCCGAACAGCCCCCTGAGCTAACCGGCACTTATTAACTTTCACTTTATACGCGGCAATCAACTTTGAATGCCGCTTCTAAAGGGGTAATAGCGCATGGCACAGCGATCAGTGCTGCACACTATTAGCCACGGGTCCCGGCCATTGCTAGGTGCCGGGCTCGACCCGCTATGACCCGTTATAGAATGCGAGCCGACCCATGACATACATGTATGTCATGGGTCGGGAAAGGGTTAATGTACCCCATTGTATTTTTGAAGGTAAAGGTTTCTAAAGGTAAAGATGCAGCTTTACTTACAAGCTCCTACTTTGATTATTGCAACATATTGTAGTCTAATGTCTCAAATAAAAAGGTATTCCGTTTTTTTTAAGGACTCAGGGCGTACAACGGCCGGGAACCGTGGCTAATAGTGCGAGGCACTGATCGTGGTGCTGCGTGCCATTAACCCTTTAGAAGCGGTGTTCAAAGTTGAACGCCGCATCTAAAGTGAAAGTAAAACGTTGCCGGTTAGCTAAGGGGGCTGTTTGGAATCACCGCGGCGAGATCACGGCATCCCGAACAGCTGTAGGACAGCAGGAGGGTTCCCTTACCTGCCTCCTGGTATCCAATCACCGAATGACTGCTCAGTGCCTGAGATCCAGGCATGAGCTGTCAAGCGGCAGAATCATTGATCAATGTTTTCCTATGAGAAACCATTGATCAATGTAAAAGATCAGTGTGTGCAGTGTTATAGCCCCCTATGGGAGGTATAACATTGGGAAAAAAAATTGAAAAAAAAAAAGTGAATAAAGATAATTTAACCCAGGGGTCTCAAACTCCAGGCCCGCGTGCCATTTGCGGCCCAAGGAACGACAGTTTGTGGCCCGCACCAGGTATGTGTAATTTGTATTGCCCGGTGCCAGGGACATGCAGTTCTGGGCGCCGGGCAGGTAACTTCTTCAGGCATTTAGCCCTGCTTCAGGAAAGTAAATGCCGGAAGGCTTCACTTACCCAGCCCTTCTCCTCCACGCCTCCGGTTGGCCGGCCGGCCCGAGTCTGATGAGGGACATGGCGAATGTGACATCCCTCCACAGACCTGCACAGGAGGATGTCAGTGACGTCACTCGTCAGGCCGCCGCCGGAGATGAGAAGCACAGCGCAGGACAGATAAGTGTGTCTATGTGTGTGTGAGAGCATGTGTATGTGTGAGAGCATGTGTGTGGGTGTGTGAGAGCATGTGTGTGTGTGTGAGCATGTGTGTGTGTGTGAGTGAGTCGAGGGGGGGGAGGGGGAAACGACAATGCTACCTAATGTGGGGAACCTGCTACTACCTAATGTGGGGAACCTGCTACTACCTAACGTAGGGAACCTGCTACTACCTAATGTGGGGAACCTGCTACTACCTAATGTGGGAAACCTGCTACTACATAATGTGGGGAACCTGCTACTACCTCAAAAATTGTACCACTAAAAACTTCAGATCACAGCGCAAAATATTAGCCCTCACACCACCCCGTATGCGTAAAAATAAAAAAGTTATAGGAGTCAGAAGATGACAATTTTAAACATATACATTTTCCTGCATGTAGTTAGGATTTTTTCCAGAAGTACAACAAAATCAAACCTATATAAGTAGGGTATCATTTTAATCGTATAGACCTACAGAATAAAGATAAGGTGTAATTTTTACTGAAAAAATTTACTGCGTAGAAACGGAAGGCCCCAAAAGTTACAAAATGGCATTTTATCTTCAATTTTGTAGCACAATGATTATTTTTCCATTTTGCCGTAGATTTTTGGGTAAAACAACTGATGTCATTACAAAGTAGAATTGGTGACGCAATAAATAAGCCATCATATGGATTTTTAGATGCAAAATTGAAAGGGTTATGATTTTTTAAAAGTAAGGAGGAAAAAACGAAAGTGCAAAAACGGAAAAACGCTCAGTCCTTTGGGGGTTAAATTTGACTACTATGGGGCTGAAAGGTCAGTGCAGTTCATAATATAGTGTCTGTACCTGTGTTTATTGGCTGGTCTCACAATTCTTATGTGATCTTTGCCCTGGATCTTCATTTTTAGCAGCATACAAATTGAGTGTTGTCTCTGGCCTTTCCCAAGTTGCAGTGCAGCCCAAGACAATGCAGCACTAGTCAGGTGTTGAAAGGGAGCGTGTCTGTGCTTTGATGGGTGGAGTGACTGCTGGGTGGGAGGGAGATTACTCTCCACAGGGCTGCAAGGAATTGTAGTTTCAAGCACAGCACAGCTTGCAAGGGTGGCTGATGTGTAGGAGAGAAAAAAGTGACCTCACACTTACAAACAAGGGATCCTGGGGGTTGTAGTTGGAGGGAGGGAACACAAACAGGAAATAGCCAGTTTACACAAACAAGCCAGCAGCACTTTACCACCAACACAAGCATGGATCCATGGTAAGCATGTCTATTACTGGCTGAGAGATAATTAGTAAAGTCACCTTGTGATGCATAACCCCTTTAACTTGCCTATAATAAAATGTTAACCATTTTTTTTACATCCACTGTATATGCATGAGGAAGACGAAAGGGCATGCATGGAGGGAGTTCAGAAAACTGCTTCACTTGCAGCACTTGAGGAAGGTGTCAGCTGTATACCACATGGATTGTACATGAGCATTAGCAAGAGAGGGCAAGGGTGGATTTGCACCCTCCACACACACACACCTGGAAAATGCATACTCCTGTTACCCTCTGGCAGCCTGTACATGCTAAGATCAGTGACATTTTCTCAGCATGTACTGGCTGCCTTTGATTGATAGAGATGTAGGTGTGGCCACCTAACCTACCCCCTAAGAATACGAAATGAGTGGTGATGTGTACAATGTATGCATGGCCGCGCAGTATTGAACAGGATTAGGAGTCCAGCTGTAAACAGAACTTCCTGCTCCTGTACTTTACCACAGCAGATCAGGGTTATGCTGCAAGCCATGCACAATAATGTAATTTCATTGCGCGCAGCCTGCAGGAAAAATCATGGGCATGGTCTCAGCATGGGAGCAGAGAAAATGTGCGTAAGGTTTTTATTGTTTTTTGTTTATTTAAGGGGGTATTAAGGGCATCTACCTAATAGGAGGGTTAATTTATCATGTACCTACCAACTGGGGTAATCACTACGTATCTGTCTATCTACTGGAGGCATCTACTTTACAAGGGAGGGAAGGAGAGAAATACCTACCTACTTTGGGTTTCTACATAATTGGGGGATCCCCTACCTATCTACCTGTCTAATGGGGGGTATATTACCTACCTAGTGGCGGGATTAGTGACTTATCTATCTACCTACTGGGAGCATCTACCTATTGGGGGAGCAAGGAGAATCACCTACCTGTCAACCTACTGGGGGATTCTACCTATTTGGGCGGATTCTCTCCCTATCTATATTTCCCCCAACATACTTACCTACTTAATCATATTAGGCAGTTCTTCGTGTTGATCTGAGCGAGATTGAGAAGAAATGAAAAGGACATCAAGAAGACGAAGCACAGTACTTTTCTGTGCCCTCAATGCTTCCAACCCATGATACACTGTGACATCTCGCTATACCCCGACCATCTCGTCACCTGTATATCTTTTTGACTTGTGAGTATCAGTGAGGGCCTCAAGTTCAAGTATCACCAAAGGCCTCACAAAGTTTAATGCCACCTCTATTTAGAAACTGCAACAATCGGAAAATGGCAGCATGATTCTTGTATTAAAGCGTACCTATCAGAGTCCACAAAAAAAATTATATGTTACTTAGTACCTAATCCTGACCATGTACGTCTTATTTTTTTGCCACCTTTATTTATTATAAAAAATACCTCTTTCCATCAGCTTATAGTGTTAAAAATCCTCTCAGAGGAAGGGGGCGTGGCCCTCCCTTGTGCTGGTGGGAGGTGAATGGTGTGTCTGCTCATGCAGCCTTGGCCATGAGTCATCTCTTGTCCATGACTCATGACTCATGGACAAGCCTGATGTTGCTGCAGGACTGGTTAGTGTCCCAGTGGGTATGAGGACCCCTAGTGGGGGGAATTTCTGGCGCCGTTTTCTTTCTTAAATATCAATTTTTTTTAAACAACCATGTCACTAAAGGTCTTTAATTTTTATCAGTAACAACATATAAAAAGTTTTTGGATCTGACAGAGCCCATTTAAGCTTTTGCATCAGGTTTCTCAACCCTATAAATGCCCACTTTATGTGATTTTGACTATGCCCCTCCCCTTCATCATAATGTCAAGAAGAGGTGAATGAGAATGTGGTCTTATCAATATTATCAAATTCCCTTCTGGGTCGAAGCCCATTCGGGACTAAATCCCCAATTCTAGGGAACCCCCCTTAAAAGTTAATTTTTTTAAAATTATCACTTAAAATTATAATTGTAAACCCAGTGTGTTCATATATACAGTGATAACGAAATTAAAATTACAGAGTGAGGCAGATCCCATACTGAGTGACTTATAATTGTCCACTCCTAATTGGGGATTTTTAACTACAATACCACATTTCTATTAGATCCTTGATCTTACTGCAAAAGCAGTTTATATTGTGGGTTTACCCCTTATTGTTATATATAGTGCAAGTTGGTATGCAATTATTATCTCCCTATTCCGGTCTGCCCCCAATGCTTGTTAAAATTTCACACACGTGTACCCCTCCCCCTCCCCTGACATTTTGCTGGAAGAAACCAGCTTTGTCAAGGGTCGAGGTATCACTAGCGTGACAGACAACTATCTCTGAGTTATATTAGCTCCGTTTGTAGGTGTAGGTAATCAATTCTCCAATCACAAAATACTTCCTGAGGTTATAATATTTCCCGGGATTCAATCTCCGAATCCCATTGGTTCATTTATCATCGCTCACCTATCCACATAGGTTCCGGGGGTGGTGGTATCATGGAGCTCTACCTCCTTTTGGTCCGCATCATTGTTTATTTCTTTAGGGTCACGTGATATTTTGTGATTGGAGAATTGATTACATACACACAGAAATAATATAAGGCAGGGATAGTTGTCTGTCACGCTAGTGATACCCCGACCCTTGACAAAGCTGGTTTCTTCCAGCGAAACGTCAGGGGAGGGGGGAGGGGTACACGTGTGTGAAATTTTAACAAGCATTGGGGGCAGACCGGAATAGGGAGATAATAATTGCATACCAACTTGCGCTATATATAACAATAGGGGTAAACCCACAAAATAAACTGCTTTTGCAGTAAGATCAAGAATCTAATATCAATGTGGTATTGCAGTTAAAATCCCCAATTAGGAGTGGACTATAATAAGTCACTCAGTACGGGATCTGCCTCACTCTGTAATTTTTATTTCAATATCACTGTATATATGAACAATTATTATTTTAAGTGAGAATTTTAAAAAGTTTACTTTTTAGGGGGTTCCCTAGATATGGGGATTTAGTCCCGACTAGGCTTAGGCCCAGAAGGGAATTTGATAATATTGATAACCCTGGGAAGACTTTGGGGAATTTCGGATATACATATATATGAGAATGTGATCTGGCACAATACACTACAAAACATAAATTGTATATTGTACAAGTGATCAAGTAAATGCATGTACACATTCCCAAGTGGGTCTGAAGGAAAACAGTTCAATAAAGTTTTATTTTATTATATATATATATATATATATATATATATATATATATATATATATATATACACACAACAAGAACATGTTCAAACCACCCTATTTGAAATGTATTGTGTAAAAATCTAAATAATAAAAGAAATATATAATTGGCATTATGATCTAAAAAAATGTCTGATCTATTAAAATATCTTAACGTCATGTTATTTATCTAATATGGTGAATGCTGTTAAAAAAAGAATCTATCTATGTTGCAACCTTTCTCTCTCTATCTAAAAGATAAATTCAGCAGCCTTCTTTTGGGGAACTGCTCCAGGGAGACTAAAATGAATGGGTGCAAGCGAAAACAAGGGTTAGATTCACAAACTGTCCTGGTAGTATACAAAAAAATCTAGTTGAACATTGGTGAAAAACAGTGAAAAGGTTTTATTCCATCAGCTGTCCACACTATGATGGAATAAAACCCCTTCCACAGTTTTTTTCACCAATATTGGAAGGCTGAATTCAACTTGATTTTCTCTCTCTCTCTCTCTCTCTCTCTCTCTATCTCTCTCCCTTTCTCTATGTATCCATCATCTATCTAATCTATCCTCAATGCCTTAATTTCTATATTTACTGTAGGTACCCTTGCCTCCCCCAAAACTTGAATAAAAAGTGATTAAAAAAAAAGTACATGTATGCCTTCTGCACGCTAAGGGACTTTGGGGCAAGCTCAGGAGCTGAGCTTGCTTCAAAGCCGATGAGCAACCAGTAATGATGGGAATACAGATACCAGGGGTTTGGGGGCACTAATTTGATTGAGGATCAGGTTTTAGTTTTAGCTTTCACTTTGCAGTGGTCACGGATTTATGATGTGGGAATGTCATACATAGGCAAAAAAAAAAACGCAAACCCCTTCAACAAGTCTAAAGTCAACTCAAGGTCTGACCTGGCTTACAAAGCTGACTGTGCTAAGCACTTTAAAGGGAACCAATCAGTAGATTTTAGCATATATAGCATTTAACAAGGCCTTAAATAACCATCCCTGGGGGATGTTTTTGCCGCCAGGGATGGAGAAGATATTAAGTTATAAAGTCCCCCCCAGCCGCCCCGCAAGTAGTGCCCTAGGCGGGGACTTCTACTTACCAGCACCCGTTGGCACCCTTTGGTCATCACTTGGTCTTGATTGACGGCTTGCGTCATTGCTCTGCTCTGCCTGCTTATGCAAGCCATCAATCAAGCCATTGGGTCGGAGATATGGTTGGAGCAATGGGGAGCAATGGGGGCTAGTAAGTTGAAGTCCCCGCCCAGAGGACTACTTGCGGGGCGGCCGGGAAAGACTTTATAACTTAATATCTTCACCATCCCTGGGGGAAAAAACATCCTCTGGGGATGGTGAGTATAACGATTTTTAGCATATATAACGTGTTGTTAAGCATTAGATATGCTAAAATCTACTGATTGGTTCCCTCTAAAAAGTCACAAAAAAACTCAACTGAGACTTTTGTGTTTTGATTATGTGCTCCAAATGTACCTCCCCTTGTGTTTGTATAATAAATGAGTAGCACATAAGCAAAACTGAAGCAAACAATATATATAAATGCCTTCAGAACATGATAGAAACTGCGCACAAAACTGCAATAGAAGAGAATGAACTATCACAAAGGAGAATCTATCAAAGCTGTCAATAAATATACTGTAACATTTGAGGCCTGGCAAGTCATATTCTTGATGTTCCTGAAAACTATTTCATGTATGGAATCATTGTTTAGTACTGGATGCAATAAACATGTAATTTAATTCATAGTAATTTAATAGTAAAAGGAAGCTATGATATGGCTACAAAACGGACATAGCAGCCACATTCACTATTACTACACTAATGCCAGCACTTTTCATCACACATGAAATTATATGTTTTTTCCCTGTAAAACAATTTAATAAAAAAAAGCCCCACAGAATAGGAATATCACCCCTGAGCAGAACATGAAAGACAAACCAACGTGCATGTTTTCCTGCTCATAAGCTGAATTTTTATTACAACTTGAGATATTCTCTCAAGAGGCTGAAAACATCAAACATGAAAATAGGAGCGTCAACATCATGATTTTTCCATTATAAACAGTCCTGCGTGGTCTTTTTTCCAATTTCCCAATGGTTTTTTTGTGTTCCTAGCAGACTCCAGCAGAAACGCTATCTGCTTCATTGTTTGTTATATTTTATATACAAAATACCCTTCAGAAAAGAAATTTAGTCAGTCTACAACTAACAAAATACATATTTAGGAACTTGTTCTTGCAAAATAGGGGCAATTTTACAGCATGACTAATATAATTTAAAACCGAAAAATCTTATGGTTTTATTTGAAAAGCAAGTATGCCTCAGAAGTGAAATAAGAAAATATATGTATGAAAAGTTTTGCACCACAAGGTTGGTGTTTATGGTTGGGATCAGATGGATAGAAATGTATGGGCTTCCCATTTTATATCATATTACTCCCCTATTTTGATGTGGTCCATGTCTTAGTAAGCACCTATTCAATGTATATATTTTTAACTACAAGCTGTGAGACTGGAGCAGAGAGATAATGTAGGGTATGTGTCTCAAAAACAATGGGGTATTAAAGGGGTATTCCAGGAAAAAACTTTTTTTTTATATATCAACTGGCTCCAGAAAGTTAAACAGTTTTGTAAATTACTTCTATAAAAAAATATTAATCCTTTCAGTACTTATGAGCTTCTGAACTTAAAGTTGTTCTTTTCCGTCTAAGTCCTCTCTGATGACACCTGTCTCAGGAAACGCCCAGTTTAGAAGCAAATCCCCATAGCAAACCTATTCTAAACTGTGCGTTTCCCGAGACAGGCGTCATCAGAGAGCACTTAGACAGAAAAGAACAACCTTAACTTCAGAAGGTCATAAGTACTAAAAGGATTAAGATTTTTTAATAGAAGAAATTTACAAATCTGTTTAACTTTCTGGAGCCAGTTGATATATAAAAAAAGTTTTTTCCTGGAATATCCCTTTAACCCCTTAAGGACCCAGCCAATTTTCACTGTAGGACACGGCCATTTTTTTGCACATCTGACCACTGTCAATTTAAACATTAATAACTCTGGGATGCTTTTACCTTTCATTCTGATTCCGGGATAGTTTTTTCGTGACATATTCTACTTTATGTCAGTGGTAAAATTTTGTCGATACTTGCATCATTTCTTGGTGAAAAATTCCCAAATTTGATGAAAAAAAATTAAAAATGTAGCATTTATTAAACTTTGAAGCTCTCTGCTTATAAGGAAAATTAATATTCCAAATAAATTATATATTGATTCACATATACAATATGTCTACTTTATGTTTCCATCATAAAGTCAGCATGTTTTTACTTTTGAAAGACATCACAGGGCTTCAAAGTATAGCAGCAATTTTCCGATTTTTCACAAAATTTTCAAAATCGAAATTTTTCACGGATCAGTTCTGTTTTGAAGTGGATTTGAAGGGCCTTCTTATTAGAAATACCCCACAAATTACCCCCTTATAAAAACTGCACCCCTCAAAGTAGTCAAAATGACTTTCAAAAGGTTTGTTAACCCTTTAGGTGTTTCACAGGAATAGCAGCAAATTGAAGGAGAAAATTCAAAATCTTCATTTTTTACACTGGCATGTTCTTGTAGACCCAGTTATTGAATTTTTACAAAGGGTAAAAGGAGAGAAATCTTCCTAAAATGTATAGCCCAATTTCTCTAGAGTAAGAAAATACCTCATATGTGTATGTCAAGTGTTCGGCAGGCGCAGTAGAGGGCTCAAAAGGGAAGGAGCGACAGTGGGATTTTGGAGAGTGAGTTTTGTCACATTTAGCTTTTGAAAAGCAAAACTTGCTGAAATGGTTTTTGGGGGGCATGTCGCATTTAGGTAGCCACTATGGTTCCAGGACAGCAAAAAAAAACACATTTCATACTATTTTGGAAACTACACCCCTCAAGGCACGTAACAAGGGGTCCAGTGAGCCTTAACACCACACAGGTGTTTGATGACTTTTCGTGAAAGTTGGATGTCTAAATGATTTTTTTTTCCACTAAAATGCTAGTTTTCCCTCAAATAAATTTTTTTTACAAGAGGTAATAGGCCAAAATGCCCCCCAAAATTTGAAACCCCATCTCTTCTGAGTATGGAAATACCCCATGTGTGGACGTCAAGTGCTCTGCTGGCGTACTACAATGCTCAGAAGAGAAGGAGCACCATTGAGCTTTTGGGAAAAACATTGTTTGGAATGGAAGTCAGGAGCCATGTGCGTTTACAAAGCCCCCCGTGGTGCCAGAACAGTGGACCCCCCACATGTGACCCTATTTTGGAAACTACACCCCTCACAGAATTTAATAAGGGGTGCAGTGAGTATTTACACCCCACTGGCGTTTGATAGATCTTTGGAACAGTGGGCTGTGCAAATGAAAAATTACATTTTTCATTTTCACGGACCCCTGTTCCAAAAATCTACCAGACACCTGTGGGGCGTAAATGCTCAGTGTACCCCTTATTACATTACGTGAGGGGTGTAGTTTCCGAAATGGGATCACATGTGGGTATTTATTTTTTTGCGTTTATGTCAGAACCGCTGTAAAATCGGCCACCCCTGTGCAAATCACCAATTTAGGCCTCAAATGTACATGGTGCGCTCTCACTCCTGAGCCTTGTTGTGCGCCCGCAGAGCATTTTACGCCCACATATGGGGTATTTCTGTACTCAGGAGAAATTGCGCTACAAATTTTGGGGGTCTTTTTTTTCCTTTTAACGCTTGTAAAAATAAAAAGTATGGAACAACACCAGCATGTTAGTGTAAACATGTTTATTTTTTTACACTAACAAGCTGGTGTAGACCCCAACTTTTCCTTTTCATTAGGGGTAAAAGGAGAAAAAGCCCCCAAAAATTTGTAGTGCAATTTCTCCCGAGTACGGAAATACCCCATATGTGGCCCTAAACTGTTTCCTTGAAATACGACAGGGCTCCAAAGTGAGAGAGCTCCATGGGCATTTGAGGACTAAATTAGGGATTGCATAGGGGTGGACATAGGGGTATTCTACACCAGTGATTCCCAAACAGGGTGCCTCCAGCTGTTGCTAAATACCCAGCATGCCTGGACAGTCAGTGGCGGTCCGGAAATGCTGGGAGTTGTTGTTTTGCAACAGCTGGAGGCTCTGTTTTGAAAACACTGCCATACAATGCGTTTTTCATTTTTATTGGGGGGGACAGTGTAAGGGGTGTATATGTAGTGTTTTACTCTTTATTATGTGTTAGTGTAGTGTTTTTAGGGTACATTCGCACTGGCGTGTTACGGTGAGTTTCCCGCTAGGAGTTTGCGCTGCGGTGAAAACTTGAAGCAGGAAACTTACTGTAAACCTGCTTGTGTGAATGTACACTGTACGTTCCCATGGGGGGGGCAAACCTCCAGCTGTTTCAAAACTACAACTCCCAGCATGTACTGACAGACCGTGCATGCTGGGAGTTGTACTTTTGCAACAGCTGGAGACACACTGGTTGGAAAACCTTCAGTTAGGTTCTGTTACCTAACTCAGTATTTTCCAACCGGTCTGCCTCCAGCTGTTGCAAAACTACAACTCCCAGCATGTACTGATCGCCGAAGGGCATGCTGGGAGATGTTGTTATGCAAGATCTTGCAAAACTACAACTCCCAGCATGCCCAAACAACTGTTTGCTGTCTGGGCATGCTGGGATTTGCAGTTTTGCAACATCTGGAGGGCTATAGTTTTAGAGAACACTGCAAAGTGATCTCCAAACTGTGGTCCTCCAGCAGTTGCAAAACTACAAATCCCAGCATGCCCAGACAGTAAACAGCTGTCTGGGCATGCTGGGAGTTGTAGTTTTGCAACATCTGGAGGGCTATAGTTAGAGAACACTGTATAGTGGTCTCAAACTGTACCCTCCAGATGTTGCTAGGCATCTCACCGGCTTCCGTCGGATCTAGCCGCACGTCATTGCCGCCCGCCGATCTGCTTCGCCCGCAGCCTCCGTCGCCCGCCTGGATGGGTAAGTGGATCTTCGGCGCCAGTCCCCGTCGTTTCCCCGTCCTGCCCCGCCTATTGTGGGTGGGCAGGACGGGGATAATGAAAGTTAACCCCCCGCCCCCATCTGCTATTGGTGGTCGCGTCTAGACCACCAATAGCAAGGATAGGAGGGGTGGCACCCCTGCCAACTCACTCCTATCGCTTCAGGGGGATCCTGGGTGTCTTAGACAATCGCGATCCCCCTTATATTCTGGGTCACCAGGTCACTATAGATCCGTAATGACCCGGAATCGCGCAAATCGCAAGTGTGAATTCACTTGCGATTTGCCGCGATCACCGACTAGGGGGGGTCTGATGACCCCCCCGGGCGTTTGCACGGGATGCCTGCTGAACGATTTCCGCAGGCATCCCGGTCCGATCCCCTCCCGGAGCGCGGCAGGGGCTGGAATTCTCCATGACGTACGCGTACGTCATGGGTCCTTAAGTACCAGGGTATAATGACGTACGCGTATGCCAAGGGTCCTTAAGGGGTTAAGAATAGACCTTCTCTTTTTCCTATAAAGCTAATTTTCTTCTAGCCTTCCATTTCTGAATAGTCCTCAAATTTTTGTCTGGTGTAATAAAAAACTTGCTCTTAATCTTTTACTCAGCGAACTGTAAGTATCCCTCCTTGATCATCTAAAAAGACAAGAGGCATGAAATTCTGCAACACTTGAAAATACGCAGCCGTAAAGCTTGTGTTTATGTGTTATTGTGTGCAGATAGTGGGGTAGTTACACATTGCATGCTTATTTTATTTCCTTTTTATTAACCTAAATTGGCAGATGAAAACTGAAATCTGGTAACAGATTGTGTGGATTTGTTTAATTTAACTATTTGATCACAATGTTTAGATAGTATGTTTTTTTAATAACTTTATCCTATCGATCCGGATCACAAACAGTATCAGACATCAAGCTTGTCAAATTCTATGCTGTATTAGCATGTCTTGTGAATACAGCCCTTACTGACCTTTTAACATTAGGAATTTCCCAAGAAAAACATTAATAGCATATCAATTAATAATATTATAGGTGTGGCAACGATCCCAAGTGTATGTAGTCAGTTTCTTTTAAAGTTTTTAACAAAAAAACGGAAACAAGTGGAACACCACAGGTAACCTCAATTCTTTAATGTCTTGAGGATGAAGGGCATACCTGTATGCCCTTGTCCTGCTACCCCTCTATGACGAGCGGGTGATGGCCGGGACCCGCGGCTAATGCCGGACATCACCGATCACGGTGATGCCCAGCATTAACCTCTTAGATGCCGCAATCAAAGTTGATTGTAGCATCTAAAATATTAAAAAACACTTCCTGGCAGCTCAGCGGTGCTGATTGGGACCACCGTGGTTTCACTGCGGTGTCCTGATCAGCATGATCTGATGCTCCAGCCAGCCATGGCAGGCTGGAGCAGCAGAGCATGGATGACACTGATCTATGCTATGGCATAGCATTGAACAGTGTATGAAATCTGAAGATTGCATGTAATAGTCCCCTATGGGGAATATAAAATTGTGTAAAAAAAAGTTTATACGTTTTTAAAGTGATTTAACCCGTTCTCTAATAAAAGTTTGAAATACCCCCCTTTTCCCATTTAAAAAAAGAAAATATGTAAGCAAAAATAGACATAAAGATATGTGGTATTGCAGCGTGCGTAAATGTCCAAACTATAAAAATGTAACAATACTTTAACCATACGGTCAATGGCGTATACGTAAAAAAATAACAAAGTCCAGAATTGTGTCTTTTTGGACACTTTGTATACCCTAAAATTTTTTTTATAAAAAGTGAACTAAAAGTCCCATCAAAACAAAAATGTTACCGATGAAAACTACAGACAACTGCACAAAAAAAAAGAGCCTCACACATCTCCTTATACAGAAAAATTAAAAAGTTATAGGGGTCAGAAGAGGATATTTTTAAACATACTCATTTTCGTATAAAAAGTTATAATTTTTAACAGAAGTAAAACAAAATCAATCCTATATAAGTTGGATCTCATTTTTATCGAATGGACCTACAGAATAAAAATAAGAAGAATTGTGCATTAACTCTGTAAGATGCATATCCATTATTCAAATTTCACATGCTTTAATGCATTTATTTATGCAAATGATTTAGTTAGTGTTTTTTTTTTTTTTTTTTTTTATGAAACATATTTATCATGGTGGAAAATTTGGATTGAAATATATTTTTAACAATAACATTGTAATTTTCAATGTCATTTAACAAGTCCTCACTTTAATTTGAAATGAATCCATGTTTATACCTCAGTATCACTTTTTTTTTCCTCCAGTGTAAACTTATTATTTTTGTAATATTACAAACCCCAATAAAAACATGTTTGAAAAAATCTAATATTTGTTAAAGCTTGCAGCTTTTCAAATCTGAAATTCTTAGCTTCTAAAAATCGCTATAATACCACACACACAAATATAGAATTAAGATTTATCATATATTTTTCATACTATATGTAAGATTTTTCATTTATTTGTATAGGAAGTTATGAGATTTATATGTTTCATAGCAATTCTAAAGAAAATTTCCAATAAGACCAATTCATTTCTGAAGTCTTATCTATTAGAAACTCCCAAAAATCACTGCATTTTACAAACAACGTAATTTAAATTTTTTTTTTGCAGATGTTTGTGTTTCATCCATTTTTTCTGTTTGGCTTTTTCGCACTATGTCTGTAATGTACTTTGCCATGTGTGTTGGGACATTTTAATGCATTTTCTTGCATTACTTGCAAAAAAGTAATTTTGGCCTTCATGCAGGTGTTTTCTATCAGCGTTGTTGTTTATTGCTGCTTGTTACAATGCAGCCATTAGTACTGTCCATAGTGCAGGGTCCAGTTAAAAAAGTATACCATGCAGGCTAATTTTTTTTTTAAAAGGGAGCCTATGGATGATGGATACCACTAAGTGGAATCTGTCCTAGCTATAAAGCAGGGAGTCCCCCCAACATGAGACGCTGTAAAACATTGTGAGCATAGATCCCAACACAGCAGCTGATAATAGCAAAACACAACTAAATAAATATGTATTAACCTGCTTCCGTTTTTAGAGATATCCCATATAATGTCCCTGATTTACTAAGAGTAGAATGTAGTTTTCTGTGTGAGTTTTTTTTTTTTCTTTCCCCGACAGGAATTTTTCCCTGCGATTTACTAATGTGTTACATTTTGCACTTTTCCCTATGTTTTGCTTTTTTTTTTACATCTGCTCTGAGCTATCGGAATTTCCAGCTCAAATCCACCACATTTTATGTGAAAACACTAGTAAATATGTTGGGATTTTTTCAAAAAATATCGGGTACATTCCCCTTTTCGGCAGCCATGCCCCCTTTTTGAGGTTTTCTAAGTAAAATGGAGAGTTGGTTGTTTTTTTTTATTTTTTTATTCTGGCGCAGATACAAGTTGTGGCGCAATGTGCACACAACCCGACAAAAACAGGTCGGGTTTTCAATAGTAAATCAGGGCAATGATCATAGTGCAGTACTTTACGTAAACACAGCCCTCAATAATGAGGATTTTGGAGGCTTTTTTTTAAGGATATTTTACAGGCACCATTTCAGGTTTGGAAAGGCCTCGAGGTGTCAATATATAAGACAGGGGAAAAAAACATAGTTATATCATTTGGGGCATTACAGACAGGGTAATACCAATTACCAAGTTTTTTATGTTTTTCTATAATAACTGTTGATGTGGAAAAATATTTTTTTTCTCACTTAAAATATTTTTTCA